>NW_027672262.1:0-28261 GCF_964165515.1 Mesoplodon bidens | reverse complement strand
GCTAGGGCTGGGGCTGCGTCTGGGACTGGGACTGCCTAAGGCTGGGGCTAGGGCTGGGGCTAGGGCTAGGGCTGGGGCTGGGTCTAGGTTTAGGGCTAGGCCCTTAGTTAGGAATAGGGTCAAGGCCTTAGTTAGTGTCACTGTCAGGGCCTTAGCTTGGCTTAGCATCAGAGCTTTCGTTAGGTATAATGACAGGGCCTGAGTTAGAAGTAATGTCAGGGCCTTAGTGAGGGACAGTCTCAGGGCCTCGGTTAGGACGAGCATTAGAGCTTTTTTTATGTATAATGGCAGGGCCACAGTTTAGGAGGACATTCAGTGCCTTAGACAGGGACACTGTCAGGGCCTTAGTGAGGGACAGTATCACGGCCTGAGCTAGGAGTAGTATCAAGGCCTGAGTTAAAGGACAGTGTCAGGGCAAGGCCTAGGAGTAGCATAAGGGCCTTTGGAGGATAAGCATCTGGGGCTGGGGCGGGGGTTGGGGCTGGGGCTGGGGCTAGGGCTGGGGCTGGGGCTGGGGCTAGGGCTGTAGCTGGGGCTGGGGCTGGGGCTGGGGCTGGGACTGGAGGTAGGCCTGGGGCTAAGGCTGGGGCTGGGGCTGGGGCTCGGGCTGCGCTAGGGCTGGGCTCTGGGGCTGGGGCCTTAGTTAGAAATAGTGTCAAGGCCTTAGTTAAGGACAGTGTCAGGGCAAGGCCTAGGAGGAGCATAAGGGCCTCTGTAGGATCAGCATCAGGGGCTGGGTTTGGGCCTGGGGCTGGTGCTAGGGCTAGGGCTCGGCCCTTAGTTAGGAATAGTGTCAAGGCCTTACTTAGGTTCACTGTCAGGGCCAAAGTTAGGGTTAGCATCAGACCCTTCGTTAGGTATAATGTGGCCCTGAGTTAGAAGTAGTGTCAGGGCCTTAGTGAGGGACAGTGTCAGGCCCTCGATTAGGACGAGCGTCAGAGCCTTTTTTATGTATAATGGCAGGGCCAGTTAGGAGGAGAGTCAGGCCCTTAGTTAGGGACACTGTCCGAGCCGTAGTTAGGGACAGTATCACGGCCTGAGCTTGGAGTAGTGTCAAGGCCTGAGTTAAAGGACAGTGTCAGGGCAAGCCCTAGGAGTAGCATAAGGGTCTTTGGAGGATAAGCATCAGAGGCTGGGGCTGCGGTGGGTGTTGGGGCTGGGGCTGGGGCTGGGGCTGGGGCTATGCTGGGGCTGGCGATGGGGCTGGGGCCTTAGTTAGAAATAGTGTCAAGGCCTTACTTAAGGACACTGTCAGGGAAAAGCCTAGGAGGAGCATAAGGGCCTCTGTAGGATCAGGGGTGGGGGCTGGGCCTGGGGCTGGGGCTGGGGCTGCGGTTAGGGCTACGCCTTTAGTTAGGAATAGTGTGAAGGCCTTAGATAGGGTCACTGTCAGGGCCTTAGTTAGGGTTAGCATCAGAGCCTACATTAGGTATAATGTCAGGGCATGAGTTACAAGTACTGTCAGGGCCTTACTGAGGGACAGTGTTGGGGCTTCGGTTAGGACAAGCGTCCGAGCTTGTTTTATGTATAATGTCAGGGCCAGAGTTAGGAGGAGATTCAGGCCCTTAGATAGGGACACTGTCAGGGCCTTAGTTAGGGACAGTATCACGGCCTGAGTTAGTAGTAGTGTCAAGGCCTCAGTTAAGGACAGTGTCAGGGCAAGGCCAAGGAGTAGCATAAGGGCCTCTGTAGGATCAGCATCAGGGGCTGGGGTTGGGCCTGGGGCTGATGCTAGGGCTAGGGCTCGGCCCTTACTTAGGAATAGTGTCAAGGCCTTAGTTAGGGTCACTGTCAGGGCCAAAGTTAGGGTTAGCATCAGACCCTTCGTTAGGTATAATGTGGCCCTGAGTTACAAATAGTGTCAGGGCCTTAGTGAGGGACAGTGTCAGGGCCTCGGTTAGGACGAGCGTCAGAGCTTGTTTTATGTATAATGGCAGGGCCAGAGTTAGGAGGAGATTCAGGCCCTTAGACAGTGACACTGTCAGGGCCTTAGTTAGGGACAGTATCACGGCCTGAGATAGTAGTAGTGTCAAGGCCTGAGTTAAGGACAATGTCAGGGCAAGGCCTAGGAGTAGCATAAGGGCCTTTGTAGGATAATCATCAGAGGCTGGGGCTGGGGCTAGGGCTAGGCCCCTAGTTAGGAATAGTGTCAAGGCCTTAGTTAGTGTCACTGTCAGGGCCTTAGCTAGGCTTAGCATCAGAGCTTTCGTTAGGTATAATGACAGGGCCTGAGTTAGAAGTAATGTCAGGGCCTTAGTGAGGGACAGTGTCGGGGCCTCGGTTAGGACGAGCGTCAGAGCTTTTTTTATGTATAATGGCAGGGCCAGGGTTAGGAGGAGATTCAGGCCCTTAGACAGTGACACTGTCAGAGACTTAGTTAGGGACAGTATCACGGCCTGAGCTAGGGGTAGTGTCAAGGCCTGAGTTAAAGGACAGTGTCAGCGCAAGGCCTAGGAGTAGCATAAGGGTCTTTGGAGGATAAGCATCAGAGGCTGGGGCAGGGGCGGGGGTGGGGGTTGGGGCTGGGGCTGGGGCTGGGGCTGGGGCTCTGGCTAGGGCTGGGCTAGGGCTGGGGCTGGGGCTAGGGCTGGGGCTGGGACTGGAGGTAGGCCTGGGGCTAGGGCTGGGGCTGGCCTGGGGCTCGGGCTCTGCTGGGGCTGGTGATGGGGCTGGGGCCTTAGTTAGAAATAGTGTCAAGGCCTTAGTTAAGGACACTGTCAGGGAAAAGCCTAGGAGGAGCATAAGGGCCTCTGTAGGATCAGCATCAGGGGCTGGGGTTGGGCCTGAAGCCGGGGCTAGGACTGGGGCTGTGGCTGGGGCTAGGGCTAGGGCTAGGGCTGGGCCTGGGGCTGGGGCTGGGGCTGGGGCTAGGGCTGGGGCTGGGGCTGGGGCTAGGCCCTTAGTTAGGAATAGTGTCAAGGCCTTAGTTAGTGTCACTGTCAGGGCCTTAGTTAGGGTTAGCATCAGAGCCTTCGTTAGGCATAATGTGGCCCTGAGTTAGAATTAGAGTCAGGGCCTTAGTGAGGGACAGTGTCAGGCCCTCGATTAGGACGAGCGTCAGAGCCTTTTTTATGTATAATGGCAGGGCCAGTTAGGAGGAGAGTCAGGCCCTTAGTTAGGGACACTGTCCGAGCCGTAGTTAGGGACAGTATCACGGCCTGAGCTTGGAGTAGTGTCAAGGCCTGAGTTAAAGGACAGTGTCAGGGCAAGCCCTAGGAGTAGCATAAGGGTCTTTGGAGGATAAGCATCAGAGGCTGGGGCTGCGGTGGGTGTTGGGGCTGGGGCTGGGGCTGGGGCTGGGGCTGGAGCTGGGACTGGAGGTCGGCCTGGGGGCTAGGGCTGGGGGCTGGGCCTGGGGCTGGGGCTATGCTGGGGCTGGCGATGGGGCTGGGGCCTTAGTTAGAAATAGTGTCAAGGCCTTACTTAAGGACACTGTCAGGGAAAAGCCTAGGAGGAGCATAAGGGCCTCTGTAGGATCAGGGGTGGGGGCTGGGCCTGGGGCTGGGGCTGGGGCTGCGGTTAGGGCTACGCCTTTAGTTAGGAATAGTGTGAAGGCCTTAGATAGGGTCACTGTCAGGGCCTTAGTTAGGGTTAGCATCAGAGCCTACATTAGGTATAATGTCAGGGCATGAGTTACAAGTACTGTCAGGGCCTTACTGAGGGACAGTGTTGGGGCTTCGGTTAGGACAAGCGTCCGAGCTTGTTTTATGTATAATGTCAGGGCCAGAGTTAGGAGGAGATTCAGGCCCTTAGATAGGGACACTGTCAGGGCCTTAGTTAGGGACAGTATCACGGCCTGAGTTAGTAGTAGTGTCAAGGCCTCAGTTAAGGACAGTGTCAGGGCAAGGCCAAGGAGTAGCATAAGGGCCTCTGTAGGATCAGCATCAGGGGCTGGGGTTGGGCCTGGGGCTGATGCTAGGGCTAGGGCTCGGCCCTTACTTAGGAATAGTGTCAAGGCCTTAGTTAGGGTCACTGTCAGGGCCAAAGTTAGGGTTAGCATCAGACCCTTCGTTAGGTATAATGTGGCCCTGAGTTACAAATAGTGTCAGGGCCTTAGTGAGGGACAGTGTCAGGGCCTCGGTTAGGACGAGCGTCAGAGCTTTTTTTATGTATAATGGCAGGGCCAGAGTTAGGAGGAGACTCAGGCCCTTAGACAGTGACACTGTCAGGGCCTTAGTTAGGGACAGTATCACAGCCTGAGATAGTAGTAGTGTCAAGGCCTGAGTTAAGGACAATATCAGGGCAAGGCCTAGGAGTAGCATAAGGGCCTTTGTAGGATAATCATCAGAGGCTGGGGCTGGGGCTAGGGCTAGGCCCCTAGTTAGGAATAGTGTCAAGGCCTTAGTTAGTGTCACTGTCAGGGCCTTAGCTAGGCTTAGCATCAGAGCTTTCGTTAGGTATAATGACAGGGCCTGATTTAGAAGTAATGTCAGGGCCTTAGTGAGGGACAGTGTCGGGGCCTCGGTTAGGACGAGCGTCAGAGCTTTTTTTATGTATAATGGCAGGGCCAGGGTTAGGGAGGAGATTCAGGCCCTTAGACAGTGACACTGTCAGAGACTTAGTTAGGGACAGTATCACGGCCTGAGCTAGGGGTAGTGTCAAGGCCTGAGTTAAAGGACAGTGTCAGCGCAAGGCCTAGGAGTAGCATAAGGGTCTTTGGAGGATAAGCATCAGAGGCTGGGGCAGGGGCGGGGGTGGGGGTTGGGGCTGGGGCTGGGGCTGGGGCTGGGGCTCTGGCTAGGGCTGGGGCTAGGGCTGGGGCTGGGGCTAGGGCTGGGGCTGGGACTGGAGGTAGGCCTGGGGCTAGGGCTGGGGCTGGGCCTGGGGCTCGGGCTGTGCTGGGGCTGGTGATGGGGCTGGGGCCTTAGTTAGAAATAGTGTCAAGGCCTTAGTTAAGGACACTGTCAGGGAAAAGCCTAGGAGGAGCATAAGGGCCTCTGTAGGATCAGGGGTGGGGGCTGGGCCTGGGCTGCGGCTAGGGCTAGGGCTAGGGCTACGCCCTTACTTAGGAATAGTGTGAAGGCCTTAGTTAGGGTCACTGTCAGGGCCTTAGTTAGGGTTAGCATCAGAGCCTACGTTAGGTATAATGTCAGAGCATGAGTTACAAGTACTGTCAGGGCCTTAGTGAGGGACAGTGTTGGGGCTTCGGTTAGGACGAGCGTCAGAGCTTGTTTTATGTATAATGGCAGGGCCAGAGTTAGGAGGAGATTCAGGGCCTTAGTTAGGGACAGTATCACGGCCTGAGTTAGTAGTAGTGTCAAGGCCTAAGTTAAGGACAGTGCCAGGGCAAGTGCAAGGAGTAGCATAAGGGCCTTTGTAGGATAAGCATCAGAGGCTGGGGCTCGGTCTGGGATTGGGTCTGGGGCTGGGGCTGGGGCTGGGGCTGGGGCTGGGTCTAGGGCTAGGCCCTTAGTTACGAATAGTGTCAAGGCCTTCGTTAGTGTCACTGTCAGGTCCATAGTTAGGGTTAGCATCAGAGCTTGCGTTAAGTATAATGACAGGGCCTGAGGTAGAAGTAGTGTCAGGGCCTTAGTGAGGGACAGTCTCATGGCCTCGGTTAGGAAGAGCATCAGAGCTTTTTTTATGTATAACGGCAGGGCCAGAGTTAGGAGGACATTCACTCCCTTAGACAGGGACACTGTCAGGGCCTTAGTTAGGGACAGTATCACGGCCTGAGTTTGTAGTCGTGTCAAGGCCTGAGTTAAGGACAGTGTCAGGGCAAGGCCTAGGAGGAGCATGACGGCCTCTGTAGGATCAGCATCAGAGGCTGGGGTTCGCCCTGGGGCTGGGGCTAGGGCTTGGGCTGGGGCTGGGGCTGGGGCTGGGGCTAGTGCTGGGGCTGGGGCTGGGGCTAGGGCTGGGGCTAGGGCTGGGGCTGGAGCTGGAGCTGGGGCTAGGCCTGGGGCTGGGGCTCGGGCTGGGGCTGGAGCTGGGACTGAGGCTAAGGCTAGGGCTGGGGCTGCGTCTGGGACTGGGACTGGGCCTAAGGCTGGGGCTAGGGCTGGGGCTAGGGCTAGGGCTGGGGCTGGGTCTAGGTTTAGGGCTAGGCCCTTAGTTAGGAATAGGGTCAAGGCCTTAGTTAGTGTCACTGTCAGGGCCTTAGCTTGGCTTAGCATCAGAGCTTTCGTTAGGTATAATGACAGGGCCTGAGTTAGAAGTAATGTCAGGGCCTTAGTGAGGGACAGTCTCAGGGCCTCGGTTAGGACGAGCATTAGAGCTTTTTTTATGTATAATGGCAGGGCCACAGTTAGGAGGACATTCAGTGCCTTAGACAGGGACACTGTCAGGGCCTTAGTGAGGGACAGTATCACGGCCTGAGCTAGGAGTAGTATCAAGGCCTGAGTTAAAGGACAGTGTCAGGGCAAGGCCTAGGAGTAGCATAAGGGCCTTTGGAGGATAAGCATCTGGGGCTGGGGCGGGGGTTGGGGCTGGGGCTGGGGCTAGGGCTGGGGCTGGGGCTGGGGCTAGGGCTGTAGCTGGGGCTGGGGCTGGGGCTGGGGCTGGGACTGGAGGTAGGCCTGGGGCTAAGGCTGGGGCTGGGGCTGGGGCTCGGGCTGCGCTAGGGCTGGCTCTGGGGCTGGGGCCTTAGTTAGAAATAGTGTCAAGGCCTTAGTTAAGGACAGTGTCAGGGCAAGGCCTAGGAGGAGCATAAGGGCCTCTGTAGGATCAGCATCAGGGGCTGGGTTTGGGCCTGGGGCTGGTGCTAGGGCTAGGGCTCGGCCCTTAGTTAGGAATAGTGTCAAGGCCTTACTTAGGTTCACTGTCAGGGCCAAAGTTAGGGTTAGCATCAGACCCTTCGTTAGGTATAATGTGGCCCTGAGTTAGAAGTAGTGTCAGGGCCTTAGTGAGGGACAGTGTCAGGCCCTCGATTAGGACGAGCGTCAGAGCCTTTTTTATGTATAATGGCAGGGCCAGTTAGGAGGAGAGTCAGGCCCTTAGTTAGGGACACTGTCCGAGCCGTAGTTAGGGACAGTATCACGGCCTGAGCTTGGAGTAGTGTCAAGGCCTGAGTTAAAGGACAGTGTCAGGGCAAGCCCTAGGAGTAGCATAAGGGTCTTTGGAGGATAAGCATCAGAGGCTGGGGCTGCGGTGGGTGTTGGGGCTGGGGCTGGGGCTGGGGCTGGGGCTATGCTGGGGCTGGCGATGGGGCTGGGGCCTTAGTTAGAAATAGTGTCAAGGCCTTACTTAAGGACACTGTCAGGGAAAAGCCTAGGAGGAGCATAAGGGCCTCTGTAGGATCAGGGGTGGGGGCTGGGCCTGGGGCTGGGGCTGGGGCTGCGGTTAGGGCTACGCCTTTAGTTAGGAATAGTGTGAAGGCCTTAGATAGGGTCACTGTCAGGGCCTTAGTTAGGGTTAGCATCAGAGCCTACATTAGGTATAATGTCAGGGCATGAGTTACAAGTACTGTCAGGGCCTTACTGAGGGACAGTGTTGGGGCTTCGGTTAGGACAAGCGTCCGAGCTTGTTTTATGTATAATGTCAGGGCCAGAGTTAGGAGGAGATTCAGGCCCTTAGATAGGGACACTGTCAGGGCCTTAGTTAGGGACAGTATCACGGCCTGAGTTAGTAGTAGTGTCAAGGCCTCAGTTAAGGACAGTGTCAGGGCAAGGCCAAGGAGTAGCATAAGGGCCTCTGTAGGATCAGCATCAGGGGCTGGGGTTGGGCCTGGGGCTGATGCTAGGGCTAGGGCTCGGCCCTTACTTAGGAATAGTGTCAAGGCCTTAGTTAGGGTCACTGTCAGGGCCAAAGTTAGGGTTAGCATCAGACCCTTCGTTAGGTATAATGTGGCCCTGAGTTACAAATAGTGTCAGGGCCTTAGTGAGGGACAGTGTCAGGGCCTCGGTTAGGACGAGCGTCAGAGCTTGTTTTATGTATAATGGCAGGGCCAGAGTTAGGAGGAGATTCAGGCCCTTAGACAGTGACACTGTCAGGGCCTTAGTTAGGGACAGTATCACGGCCTGAGATAGTAGTAGTGTCAAGGCCTGAGTTAAGGACAATGTCAGGGCAAGGCCTAGGAGTAGCATAAGGGCCTTTGTAGGATAATCATCAGAGGCTGGGGCTGGGGCTAGGGCTAGGCCCCTAGTTAGGAATAGTGTCAAGGCCTTAGTTAGTGTCACTGTCAGGGCCTTAGCTAGGCTTAGCATCAGAGCTTTCGTTAGGTATAATGACAGGGCCTGAGTTAGAAGTAATGTCAGGGCCTTAGTGAGGGACAGTGTCGGGGCCTCGGTTAGGACGAGCGTCAGAGCTTTTTTTATGTATAATGGCAGGGCCAGGGTTAGGAGGAGATTCAGGCCCTTAGACAGTGACACTGTCAGAGACTTAGTTAGGGACAGTATCACGGCCTGAGCTAGGGGTAGTGTCAAGGCCTGAGTTAAAGGACAGTGTCAGCGCAAGGCCTAGGAGTAGCATAAGGGTCTTTGGAGGATAAGCATCAGAGGCTGGGGCAGGGGCGGGGGTGGGGGTTGGGGCTGGGGCTGGGGCTGGGGCTGGGGCTCTGGCTAGGGCTGGGGCTAGGGCTGGGGCTGGGGCTAGGGCTGGGGCTGGGACTGGAGGTAGGCCTGGGGCTAGGGCTGGGGCTGGGCCTGGGGCTCGGGCTCTGCTGGGGCTGGTGATGGGGCTGGGGCCTTAGTTAGAAATAGTGTCAAGGCCTTAGTTAAGGACACTGTCAGGGAAAAGCCTAGGAGGAGCATAAGGGCCTCTGTAGGATCAGCATCAGGGGCTGGGGTTGGGCCTGAAGCCGGGGCTAGGACTGGGGCTGTGGCTGGGGCTAGGGCTAGGGCTAGGGCTGGGCCTGGGGCTGGGGCTGGGGCTGGGGCTAGGGCTGGGGCTGGGGCTGGGGCTAGGCCCTTAGTTAGGAATAGTGTCAAGGCCTTAGTTAGTGTCACTGTCAGGGCCTTAGTTAGGGTTAGCATCAGAGCCTTCGTTAGGCATAATGTGGCCCTGAGTTAGAATTAGAGTCAGGGCCTTAGTGAGGGACAGTGTCAGGCCCTCGATTAGGACGAGCGTCAGAGCCTTTTTTATGTATAATGGCAGGGCCAGTTAGGAGGAGAGTCAGGCCCTTAGTTAGGGACACTGTCCGAGCCGTAGTTAGGGACAGTATCACGGCCTGAGCTTGGAGTAGTGTCAAGGCCTGAGTTAAAGGACAGTGTCAGGGCAAGCCCTAGGAGTAGCATAAGGGTCTTTGGAGGATAAGCATCAGAGGCTGGGGCTGCGGTGGGTGTTGGGGCTGGGGCTGGGGCTGGGGCTGGGGCTGGAGCTGGGACTGGAGGTCGGCCTGGGGCTAGGGCTGGGGCTGGGCCTGGGGCTGGGGCTATGCTGGGGCTGGCGATGGGGCTGGGGCCTTAGTTAGAAATAGTGTCAAGGCCTTACTTAAGGACACTGTCAGGGAAAAGCCTAGGAGGAGCATAAGGGCCTCTGTAGGATCAGGGGTGGGGGCTGGGCCTGGGGCTGGGGCTGGGGCTGCGGTTAGGGCTACGCCTTTAGTTAGGAATAGTGTGAAGGCCTTAGATAGGGTCACTGTCAGGGCCTTAGTTAGGGTTAGCATCAGAGCCTACATTAGGTATAATGTCAGGGCATGAGTTACAAGTACTGTCAGGGCCTTACTGAGGGACAGTGTTGGGGCTTCGGTTAGGACAAGCGTCCGAGCTTGTTTTATGTATAATGTCAGGGCCAGAGTTAGGAGGAGATTCAGGCCCTTAGATAGGGACACTGTCAGGGCCTTAGTTAGGGACAGTATCACGGCCTGAGTTAGTAGTAGTGTCAAGGCCTCAGTTAAGGACAGTGTCAGGGCAAGGCCAAGGAGTAGCATAAGGGCCTCTGTAGGATCAGCATCAGGGGCTGGGGTTGGGCCTGGGGCTGATGCTAGGGCTAGGGCTCGGCCCTTAGTTAGGAATAGTGTCAAGGCCTTAGTTAGGGTCACTGTCAGGGCCAAAGTTAGGGTTAGCATCAGACCCTTCGTTAGGTATAATGTGGCCCTGAGTTACAAATAGTGTCAGGGCCTTAGTGAGGGACAGTGTCAGGGCCTCGGTTAGGACGAGCGTCAGAGCTTTTTTTATGTATAATGGCAGGGCCAGAGTTAGGAGGAGACTCAGGCCCTTAGACAGTGACACTGTCAGGGCCTTAGTTAGGGACAGTATCACAGCCTGAGATAGTAGTAGTGTCAAGGCCTGAGTTAAGGACAATATCAGGGCAAGGCCTAGGAGTAGCATAAGGGCCTTTGTAGGATAATCATCAGAGGCTGGGGCTGGGGCTAGGGCTAGGCCCCTAGTTAGGAATAGTGTCAAGGCCTTAGTTAGTGTCACTGTCAGGGCCTTAGCTAGGCTTAGCATCAGAGCTTTCGTTAGGTATAATGACAGGGCCTGATTTAGAAGTAATGTCAGGGCCTTAGTGAGGGACAGTGTCGGGGCCTCGGTTAGGACGAGCGTCAGAGCTTTTTTTATGTATAATGGCAGGGCCAGGGTTAGGAGGAGATTCAGGCCCTTAGACAGTGACACTGTCAGAGCCTTAGTTAGGGACAGTATCACGGCCTGAGCTAGGGGTAGTGTCAAGGCCTGAGTTAAAGGACAGTGTCAGCGCAAGGCCTAGGAGTAGCATAAGGGTCTTTGGAGGATAAGCATCAGAGGCTGGGGCAGGGGCGGGGGTGGGGGTTGGGGCTGGGGCTGGGGCTGGGGCTGGGGCTCTGGCTAGGGCTGGGGCTAGGGCTGGGGCTGGGGCTAGGGCTGGGGCTGGGACTGGAGGTAGGCCTGGGGCTAGGGCTGGGGCTGGGCCTGGGGCTCGGGCTGTGCTGGGGCTGGTGATGGGGCTGGGGCCTTAGTTAGAAATAGTGTCAAGGCCTTAGTTAAGGACACTGTCAGGGAAAAGCCTAGGAGGAGCATAAGGGCCTCTGTAGGATCAGGGGTGGGGGCTGGGCCTGGGGCTGCGGCTAGGGCTAGGGCTAGGGCTACGCCCTTACTTAGGAATAGTGTGAAGGCCTTAGTTAGGGTCACTGTCAGGGCCTTAGTTAGGGTTAGCATCAGAGCCTACGTTAGGTATAATGTCAGAGCATGAGTTACAAGTACTGTCAGGGCCTTAGTGAGGGACAGTGTTGGGGCTTCGGTTAGGACGAGCGTCAGAGCTTGTTTTATGTATAATGGCAGGGCCAGAGTTAGGAGGAGATTCAGGGCCTTAGTTAGGGACAGTATCACGGCCTGAGTTAGTAGTAGTGTCAAGGCCTAAGTTAAGGACAGTGCCAGGGCAAGTGCAAGGAGTAGCATAAGGGCCTTTGTAGGATAAGCATCAGAGGCTGGGGCTCGGTCTGGGATTGGGTCTGGGGCTGGGGCTGGGGCTGGGGCTGGGGCTGGGTCTAGGGCTAGGCCCTTAGTTACGAATAGTGTCAAGGCCTTCGTTAGTGTCACTGTCAGGTCCATAGTTAGGGTTAGCATCAGAGCTTGCGTTAAGTATAATGACAGGGCCTGAGGTAGAAGTAGTGTCAGGGCCTTAGTGAGGGACAGTCTCATGGCCTCGGTTAGGAAGAGCATCAGAGCTTTTTTTATGTATAACGGCAGGGCCAGAGTTAGGAGGACATTCACTCCCTTAGACAGGGACACTGTCAGGGCCTTAGTTAGGGACAGTATCACGGCCTGAGTTTGTAGTCGTGTCAAGGCCTGAGTTAAGGACAGTGTCAGGGCAAGGCCTAGGAGGAGCATGACGGCCTCTGTAGGATCAGCATCAGAGGCTGGGGTTCGCCCTGGGGCTGGGGCTAGGGCTTGGGCTGGGGCTGGGGCTGGGGCTGGGGCTAGTGCTGGGGCTGGGGCTGGGGCTAGGGCTGGGGCTAGGGCTGGGGCTGGAGCTGGAGCTGGGGCTAGGCCTGGGGCTGGGGCTCGGGCTGGGGCTGGAGCTGGGACTGAGGCTAAGGCTAGGGCTGGGGCTGCGTCTGGGACTGGGACTGGGCCTAAGGCTGGGGCTAGGGCTGGGGCTAGGGCTAGGGCTGGGGCTGGGTCTAGGTTTAGGGCTAGGCCCTTAGTTAGGAATAGGGTCAAGGCCTTAGTTAGTGTCACTGTCAGGGCCTTAGCTTGGCTTAGCATCAGAGCTTTCGTTAGGTATAATGACAGGGCCTGAGTTAGAAGTAATGTCAGGGCCTTAGTGAGGGACAGTCTCAGGGCCTCGGTTAGGACGAGCATTAGAGCTTTTTTTATGTATAATGGCAGGGCCACAGTTAGGAGGACATTCAGTGCCTTAGACAGGGACACTGTCAGGGCCTTAGTGAGGGACAGTATCACGGCCTGAGCTAGGAGTAGTATCAAGGCCTGAGTTAAAGGACAGTGTCAGGGCAAGGCCTAGGAGTAGCATAAGGGCCTTTGGAGGATAAGCATCTGGGGCTGGGGCGGGGGTTGGGGCTGGGGCTGGGGCTAGGGCTGGGGCTGGGGCTGGGGCTAGGGCTGTAGCTGGGGCTGGGGCTGGGGCTGGGGCTGGGACTGGAGGTAGGCCTGGGGCTAAGGCTGGGGCTGGGGCTGGGGCTCGGGCTGCGCTAGGGCTGGCTCTGGGGCTGGGGCCTTAGTTAGAAATAGTGTCAAGGCCTTAGTTAAGGACAGTGTCAGGGCAAGGCCTAGGAGGAGCATAAGGGCCTCTGTAGGATCAGCATCAGGGGCTGGGTTTGGGCCTGGGGCTGGTGCTAGGGCTAGGGCTCGGCCCTTAGTTAGGAATAGTGTCAAGGCCTTACTTAGGTTCACTGTCAGGGCCAAAGTTAGGGTTAGCATCAGACCCTTCGTTAGGTATAATGTGGCCCTGAGTTAGAAGTAGTGTCAGGGCCTTAGTGAGGGACAGTGTCAGGCCCTCGATTAGGACGAGCGTCAGAGCCTTTTTTATGTATAATGGCAGGGCCAGTTAGGAGGAGAGTCAGGCCCTTAGTTAGGGACACTGTCCGAGCCGTAGTTAGGGACAGTATCACGGCCTGAGCTTGGAGTAGTGTCAAGGCCTGAGTTAAAGGACAGTGTCAGGGCAAGCCCTAGGAGTAGCATAAGGGTCTTTGGAGGATAAGCATCAGAGGCTGGGGCTGCGGTGGGTGTTGGGGCTGGGGCTGGGGCTGGGGCTGGGGCTATGCTGGGGCTGGCGATGGGGCTGGGGCCTTAGTTAGAAATAGTGTCAAGGCCTTACTTAAGGACACTGTCAGGGAAAAGCCTAGGAGGAGCATAAGGGCCTCTGTAGGATCAGGGGTGGGGGCTGGGCCTGGGGCTGGGGCTGGGGCTGCGGTTAGGGCTACGCCTTTAGTTAGGAATAGTGTGAAGGCCTTAGATAGGGTCACTGTCAGGGCCTTAGTTAGGGTTAGCATCAGAGCCTACATTAGGTATAATGTCAGGGCATGAGTTACAAGTACTGTCAGGGCCTTACTGAGGGACAGTGTTGGGGCTTCGGTTAGGACAAGCGTCCGAGCTTGTTTTATGTATAATGTCAGGGCCAGAGTTAGGAGGAGATTCAGGCCCTTAGATAGGGACACTGTCAGGGCCTTAGTTAGGGACAGTATCACGGCCTGAGTTAGTAGTAGTGTCAAGGCCTCAGTTAAGGACAGTGTCAGGGCAAGGCCAAGGAGTAGCATAAGGGCCTCTGTAGGATCAGCATCAGGGGCTGGGGTTGGGCCTGGGGCTGATGCTAGGGCTAGGGCTCGGCCCTTACTTAGGAATAGTGTCAAGGCCTTAGTTAGGGTCACTGTCAGGGCCAAAGTTAGGGTTAGCATCAGACCCTTCGTTAGGTATAATGTGGCCCTGAGTTACAAATAGTGTCAGGGCCTTAGTGAGGGACAGTGTCAGGGCCTCGGTTAGGACGAGCGTCAGAGCTTGTTTTATGTATAATGGCAGGGCCAGAGTTAGGAGGAGATTCAGGCCCTTAGACAGTGACACTGTCAGGGCCTTAGTTAGGGACAGTATCACGGCCTGAGATAGTAGTAGTGTCAAGGCCTGAGTTAAGGACAATGTCAGGGCAAGGCCTAGGAGTAGCATAAGGGCCTTTGTAGGATAATCATCAGAGGCTGGGGCTGGGGCTAGGGCTAGGCCCCTAGTTAGGAATAGTGTCAAGGCCTTAGTTAGTGTCACTGTCAGGGCCTTAGCTAGGCTTAGCATCAGAGCTTTCGTTAGGTATAATGACAGGGCCTGAGTTAGAAGTAATGTCAGGGCCTTAGTGAGGGACAGTGTCGGGGCCTCGGTTAGGACGAGCGTCAGAGCTTTTTTTATGTATAATGGCAGGGCCAGGGTTAGGAGGAGATTCAGGCCCTTAGACAGTGACACTGTCAGAGACTTAGTTAGGGACAGTATCACGGCCTGAGCTAGGGGTAGTGTCAAGGCCTGAGTTAAAGGACAGTGTCAGCGCAAGGCCTAGGAGTAGCATAAGGGTCTTTGGAGGATAAGCATCAGAGGCTGGGGCAGGGGCGGGGGTGGGGGTTGGGGCTGGGGCTGGGGCTGGGGCTGGGGCTCTGGCTAGGGCTGGGGCTAGGGCTGGGGCTGGGGCTAGGGCTGGGGCTGGGACTGGAGGTAGGCCTGGGGCTAGGGCTGGGGCTGGGCCTGGGGCTCGGGCTCTGCTGGGGCTGGTGATGGGGCTGGGGCCTTAGTTAGAAATAGTGTCAAGGCCTTAGTTAAGGACACTGTCAGGGAAAAGCCTAGGAGGAGCATAAGGGCCTCTGTAGGATCAGCATCAGGGGCTGGGGTTGGGCCTGAAGCCGGGGCTAGGACTGGGGCTGTGGCTGGGGCTAGGGCTAGGGCTAGGGCTGGGCCTGGGGCTGGGGCTGGGGCTGGGGCTAGGGCTGGGGCTGGGGCTGGGGCTAGGCCCTTAGTTAGGAATAGTGTCAAGGCCTTAGTTAGTGTCACTGTCAGGGCCTTAGTTAGGGTTAGCATCAGAGCCTTCGTTAGGCATAATGTGGCCCTGAGTTAGAATTAGAGTCAGGGCCTTAGTGAGGGACAGTGTCAGGCCCTCGATTAGGACGAGCGTCAGAGCCTTTTTTATGTATAATGGCAGGGCCAGTTAGGAGGAGAGTCAGGCCCTTAGTTAGGGACACTGTCCGAGCCGTAGTTAGGGACAGTATCACGGCCTGAGCTTGGAGTAGTGTCAAGGCCTGAGTTAAAGGACAGTGTCAGGGCAAGCCCTAGGAGTAGCATAAGGGTCTTTGGAGGATAAGCATCAGAGGCTGGGGCTGCGGTGGGTGTTGGGGCTGGGGCTGGGGCTGGGGCTGGGGCTGGAGCTGGGACTGGAGGTCGGCCTGGGGCTAGGGCTGGGGCTGGGCCTGGGGCTGGGGCTATGCTGGGGCTGGCGATGGGGCTGGGGCCTTAGTTAGAAATAGTGTCAAGGCCTTACTTAAGGACACTGTCAGGGAAAAGCCTAGGAGGAGCATAAGGGCCTCTGTAGGATCAGGGGTGGGGGCTGGGCCTGGGGCTGGGGCTGGGGCTGCGGTTAGGGCTACGCCTTTAGTTAGGAATAGTGTGAAGGCCTTAGATAGGGTCACTGTCAGGGCCTTAGTTAGGGTTAGCATCAGAGCCTACATTAGGTATAATGTCAGGGCATGAGTTACAAGTACTGTCAGGGCCTTACTGAGGGACAGTGTTGGGGCTTCGGTTAGGACAAGCGTCCGAGCTTGTTTTATGTATAATGTCAGGGCCAGAGTTAGGAGGAGATTCAGGCCCTTAGATAGGGACACTGTCAGGGCCTTAGTTAGGGACAGTATCACGGCCTGAGTTAGTAGTAGTGTCAAGGCCTCAGTTAAGGACAGTGTCAGGGCAAGGCCAAGGAGTAGCATAAGGGCCTCTGTAGGATCAGCATCAGGGGCTGGGGTTGGGCCTGGGGCTGATGCTAGGGCTAGGGCTCGGCCCTTACTTAGGAATAGTGTCAAGGCCTTAGTTAGGGTCACTGTCAGGGCCAAAGTTAGGGTTAGCATCAGACCCTTCGTTAGGTATAATGTGGCCCTGAGTTACAAATAGTGTCAGGGCCTTAGTGAGGGACAGTGTCAGGGCCTCGGTTAGGACGAGCGTCAGAGCTTTTTTTATGTATAATGGCAGGGCCAGAGTTAGGAGGAGACTCAGGCCCTTAGACAGTGACACTGTCAGGGCCTTAGTTAGGGACAGTATCACAGCCTGAGATAGTAGTAGTGTCAAGGCCTGAGTTAAGGACAATATCAGGGCAAGGCCTAGGAGTAGCATAAGGGCCTTTGTAGGATAATCATCAGAGGCTGGGGCTGGGGCTAGGGCTAGGCCCCTAGTTAGGAATAGTGTCAAGGCCTTAGTTAGTGTCACTGTCAGGGCCTTAGCTAGGCTTAGCATCAGAGCTTTCGTTAGGTATAATGACAGGGCCTGATTTAGAAGTAATGTCAGGGCCTTAGTGAGGGACAGTGTCGGGGCCTCGGTTAGGACGAGCGTCAGAGCTTTTTTTATGTATAATGGCAGGGCCAGGGTTAGGAGGAGATTCAGGCCCTTAGACAGTGACACTGTCAGAGACTTAGTTAGGGACAGTATCACGGCCTGAGCTAGGGGTAGTGTCAAGGCCTGAGTTAAAGGACAGTGTCAGCGCAAGGCCTAGGAGTAGCATAAGGGTCTTTGGAGGATAAGCATCAGAGGCTGGGGCAGGGGCGGGGGTGGGGGTTGGGGCTGGGGCTGGGGCTGGGGCTGGGGCTCTGGCTAGGGCTGGGGCTAGGGCTGGGGCTGGGGCTAGGGCTGGGGCTGGGACTGGAGGTAGGCCTGGGGCTAGGGCTGGGGCTGGGCCTGGGGCTCGGGCTGTGCTGGGGCTGGTGATGGGGCTGGGGCCTTAGTTAGAAATAGTGTCAAGGCCTTAGTTAAGGACACTGTCAGGGAAAAGCCTAGGAGGAGCATAAGGGCCTCTGTAGGATCAGGGGTGGGGGCTGGGCCTGGGGCTGCGGCTAGGGCTAGGGCTAGGGCTACGCCCTTACTTAGGAATAGTGTGAAGGCCTTAGTTAGGGTCACTGTCAGGGCCTTAGTTAGGGTTAGCATCAGAGCCTACGTTAGGTATAATGTCAGAGCATGAGTTACAAGTACTGTCAGGGCCTTAGTGAGGGACAGTGTTGGGGCTTCGGTTAGGACGAGCGTCAGAGCTTGTTTTATGTATAATGGCAGGGCCAGAGTTAGGAGGAGATTCAGGGCCTTAGTTAGGGACAGTATCACGGCCTGAGTTAGTAGTAGTGTCAAGGCCTAAGTTAAGGACAGTGCCAGGGCAAGTGCAAGGAGTAGCATAAGGGCCTTTGTAGGATAAGCATCAGAGGCTGGGGCTCGGTCTGGGATTGGGTCTGGGGCTGGGGCTGGGGCTGGGGCTGGGGCTGGGTCTAGGGCTAGGCCCTTAGTTACGAATAGTGTCAAGGCCTTCGTTAGTGTCACTGTCAGGTCCATAGTTAGGGTTAGCATCAGAGCTTGCGTTAAGTATAATGACAGGGCCTGAGGTAGAAGTAGTGTCAGGGCCTTAGTGAGGGACAGTCTCATGGCCTCGGTTAGGAAGAGCATCAGAGCTTTTTTTATGTATAACGGCAGGGCCAGAGTTAGGAGGACATTCACTCCCTTAGACAGGGACACTGTCAGGGCCTTAGTTAGGGACAGTATCACGGCCTGAGTTTGTAGTCGTGTCAAGGCCTGAGTTAAGGACAGTGTCAGGGCAAGGCCTAGGAGGAGCATGACGGCCTCTGTAGGATCAGCATCAGAGGCTGGGGTTCGCCCTGGGGCTGGGGCTAGGGCTTGGGCTGGGGCTGGGGCTGGGGCTGGGGCTAGTGCTGGGGCTGGGGCTGGGGCTAGGGCTGGGGCTAGGGCTGGGGCTGGAGCTGGAGCTGGGGCTAGGCCTGGGGCTGGGGCTCGGGCTGGGGCTGGAGCTGGGACTGAGGCTAAGGCTAGGGCTGGGGCTGCGTCTGGGACTGGGACTGGGCCTAAGGCTGGGGCTAGGGCTGGGGCTAGGGCTAGGGCTGGGGCTGGGTCTAGGTTTAGGGCTAGGCCCTTAGTTAGGAATAGGGTCAAGGCCTTAGTTAGTGTCACTGTCAGGGCCTTAGCTTGGCTTAGCATCAGAGCTTTCGTTAGGTATAATGACAGGGCCTGAGTTAGAAGTAATGTCAGGGCCTTAGTGAGGGACAGTCTCAGGGCCTCGGTTAGGACGAGCATTAGAGCTTTTTTTATGTATAATGGCAGGGCCACAGTTAGGAGGACATTCAGTGCCTTAGACAGGGACACTGTCAGGGCCTTAGTGAGGGACAGTATCACGGCCTGAGCTAGGAGTAGTATCAAGGCCTGAGTTAAAGGACAGTGTCAGGGCAAGGCCTAGGAGTAGCATAAGGGCCTTTGGAGGATAAGCATCTGGGGCTGGGGCGGGGGTTGGGGCTGGGGCTGGGGCTAGGGCTGGGGCTGGGGCTGGGGCTAGGGCTGTAGCTGGGGCTGGGGCTGGGGCTGGGGCTGGGACTGGAGGTAGGCCTGGGGCTAAGGCTGGGGCTGGGGCTGGGGCTCGGGCTGCGCTAGGGCTGGCTCTGGGGCTGGGGCCTTAGTTAGAAATAGTGTCAAGGCCTTAGTTAAGGACAGTGTCAGGGCAAGGCCTAGGAGGAGCATAAGGGCCTCTGTAGGATCAGCATCAGGGGCTGGGTTTGGGCCTGGGGCTGGTGCTAGGGCTAGGGCTCGGCCCTTAGTTAGGAATAGTGTCAAGGCCTTACTTAGGTTCACTGTCAGGGCCAAAGTTAGGGTTAGCATCAGACCCTTCGTTAGGTATAATGTGGCCCTGAGTTAGAAGTAGTGTCAGGGCCTTAGTGAGGGACAGTGTCAGGCCCTCGATTAGGACGAGCGTCAGAGCCTTTTTTATGTATAATGGCAGGGCCAGTTAGGAGGAGAGTCAGGCCCTTAGTTAGGGACACTGTCCGAGCCGTAGTTAGGGACAGTATCACGGCCTGAGCTTGGAGTAGTGTCAAGGCCTGAGTTAAAGGACAGTGTCAGGGCAAGCCCTAGGAGTAGCATAAGGGTCTTTGGAGGATAAGCATCAGAGGCTGGGGCTGCGGTGGGTGTTGGGGCTGGGGCTGGGGCTGGGGCTGGGGCTATGCTGGGGCTGGCGATGGGGCTGGGGCCTTAGTTAGAAATAGTGTCAAGGCCTTACTTAAGGACACTGTCAGGGAAAAGCCTAGGAGGAGCATAAGGGCCTCTGTAGGATCAGGGGTGGGGGCTGGGCCTGGGGCTGGGGCTGGGGCTGCGGTTAGGGCTACGCCTTTAGTTAGGAATAGTGTGAAGGCCTTAGATAGGGTCACTGTCAGGGCCTTAGTTAGGGTTAGCATCAGAGCCTACATTAGGTATAATGTCAGGGCATGAGTTACAAGTACTGTCAGGGCCTTACTGAGGGACAGTGTTGGGGCTTCGGTTAGGACAAGCGTCCGAGCTTGTTTTATGTATAATGTCAGGGCCAGAGTTAGGAGGAGATTCAGGCCCTTAGATAGGGACACTGTCAGGGCCTTAGTTAGGGACAGTATCACGGCCTGAGTTAGTAGTAGTGTCAAGGCCTCAGTTAAGGACAGTGTCAGGGCAAGGCCAAGGAGTAGCATAAGGGCCTCTGTAGGATCAGCATCAGGGGCTGGGGTTGGGCCTGGGGCTGATGCTAGGGCTAGGGCTCGGCCCTTACTTAGGAATAGTGTCAAGGCCTTAGTTAGGGTCACTGTCAGGGCCAAAGTTAGGGTTAGCATCAGACCCTTCGTTAGGTATAATGTGGCCCTGAGTTACAAATAGTGTCAGGGCCTTAGTGAGGGACAGTGTCAGGGCCTCGGTTAGGACGAGCGTCAGAGCTTGTTTTATGTATAATGGCAGGGCCAGAGTTAGGAGGAGATTCAGGCCCTTAGACAGTGACACTGTCAGGGCCTTAGTTAGGGACAGTATCACGGCCTGAGATAGTAGTAGTGTCAAGGCCTGAGTTAAGGACAATGTCAGGGCAAGGCCTAGGAGTAGCATAAGGGCCTTTGTAGGATAATCATCAGAGGCTGGGGCTGGGGCTAGGGCTAGGCCCCTAGTTAGGAATAGTGTCAAGGCCTTAGTTAGTGTCACTGTCAGGGCCTTAGCTAGGCTTAGCATCAGAGCTTTCGTTAGGTATAATGACAGGGCCTGAGTTAGAAGTAATGTCAGGGCCTTAGTGAGGGACAGTGTCGGGGCCTCGGTTAGGACGAGCGTCAGAGCTTTTTTTATGTATAATGGCAGGGCCAGGGTTAGGAGGAGATTCAGGCCCTTAGACAGTGACACTGTCAGAGACTTAGTTAGGGACAGTATCACGGCCTGAGCTAGGGGTAGTGTCAAGGCCTGAGTTAAAGGACAGTGTCAGCGCAAGGCCTAGGAGTAGCATAAGGGTCTTTGGAGGATAAGCATCAGAGGCTGGGGCAGGGGCGGGGGTGGGGGTTGGGGCTGGGGCTGGGGCTGGGGCTGGGGCTCTGGCTAGGGCTGGGGCTAGGGCTGGGGCTGGGGCTAGGGCTGGGGCTGGGACTGGAGGTAGGCCTGGGGCTAGGGCTGGGGCTGGGCCTGGGGCTCGGGCTCTGCTGGGGCTGGTGATGGGGCTGGGGCCTTAGTTAGAAATAGTGTCAAGGCCTTAGTTAAGGACACTGTCAGGGAAAAGCCTAGGAGGAGCATAAGGGCCTCTGTAGGATCAGCATCAGGGGCTGGGGTTGGGCCTGAAGCCGGGGCTAGGACTGGGGCTGTGGCTGGGGCTAGGGCTAGGGCTAGGGCTGGGCCTGGGGCTGGGGCTGGGGCTGGGGCTAGGGCTGGGGCTGGGGCTGGGGCTAGGCCCTTAGTTAGGAATAGTGTCAAGGCCTTAGTTAGTGTCACTGTCAGGGCCTTAGTTAGGGTTAGCATCAGAGCCTTCGTTAGGCATAATGTGGCCCTGAGTTAGAATTAGAGTCAGGGCCTTAGTGAGGGACAGTGTCAGGCCCTCGATTAGGACGAGCGTCAGAGCCTTTTTTATGTATAATGGCAGGGCCAGTTAGGAGGAGAGTCAGGCCCTTAGTTAGGGACACTGTCCGAGCCGTAGTTAGGGACAGTATCACGGCCTGAGCTTGGAGTAGTGTCAAGGCCTGAGTTAAAGGACAGTGTCAGGGCAAGCCCTAGGAGTAGCATAAGGGTCTTTGGAGGATAAGCATCAGAGGCTGGGGCTGCGGTGGGTGTTGGGGCTGGGGCTGGGGCTGGGGCTGGGGCTGGAGCTGGGACTGGAGGTCGGCCTGGGGCTAGGGCTGGGGCTGGGCCTGGGGCTGGGGCTATGCTGGGGCTGGCGATGGGGCTGGGGCCTTAGTTAGAAATAGTGTCAAGGCCTTACTTAAGGACACTGTCAGGGAAAAGCCTAGGAGGAGCATAAGGGCCTCTGTAGGATCAGGGGTGGGGGCTGGGCCTGGGGCTGGGGCTGGGGCTGCGGTTAGGGCTACGCCTTTAGTTAGGAATAGTGTGAAGGCCTTAGATAGGGTCACTGTCAGGGCCTTAGTTAGGGTTAGCATCAGAGCCTACATTAGGTATAATGTCAGGGCATGAGTTACAAGTACTGTCAGGGCCTTACTGAGGGACAGTGTTGGGGCTTCGGTTAGGACAAGCGTCCGAGCTTGTTTTATGTATAATGTCAGGGCCAGAGTTAGGAGGAGATTCAGGCCCTTAGATAGGGACACTGTCAGGGCCTTAGTTAGGGACAGTATCACGGCCTGAGTTAGTAGTAGTGTCAAGGCCTCAGTTAAGGACAGTGTCAGGGCAAGGCCAAGGAGTAGCATAAGGGCCTCTGTAGGATCAGCATCAGGGGCTGGGGTTGGGCCTGGGGCTGATGCTAGGGCTAGGGCTCGGCCCTTACTTAGGAATAGTGTCAAGGCCTTAGTTAGGGTCACTGTCAGGGCCAAAGTTAGGGTTAGCATCAGACCCTTCGTTAGGTATAATGTGGCCCTGAGTTACAAATAGTGTCAGGGCCTTAGTGAGGGACAGTGTCAGGGCCTCGGTTAGGACGAGCGTCAGAGCTTTTTTTATGTATAATGGCAGGGCCAGAGTTAGGAGGAGACTCAGGCCCTTAGACAGTGACACTGTCAGGGCCTTAGTTAGGGACAGTATCACAGCCTGAGATAGTAGTAGTGTCAAGGCCTGAGTTAAGGACAATATCAGGGCAAGGCCTAGGAGTAGCATAAGGGCCTTTGTAGGATAATCATCAGAGGCTGGGGCTGGGGCTAGGGCTAGGCCCCTAGTTAGGAATAGTGTCAAGGCCTTAGTTAGTGTCACTGTCAGGGCCTTAGCTAGGCTTAGCATCAGAGCTTTCGTTAGGTATAATGACAGGGCCTGAGTTAGAAGTAATGTCAGGGCCTTAGTGAGGGACAGTGTCGGGGCCTCGGTTAGGACGAGCGTCAGAGCTTTTTTTATGTATAATGGCAGGGCCAGGGTTAGGAGGAGATTCAGGCCCTTAGACAGTGACACTGTCAGAGACTTAGTTAGGGACAGTATCACGGCCTGAGCTAGGGGTAGTGTCAAGGCCTGAGTTAAAGGACAGTGTCAGCGCAAGGCCTAGGAGTAGCATAAGGGTCTTTGGAGGATAAGCATCAGAGGCTGGGGCAGGGGCGGGGGTGGGGGTTGGGGCTGGGGCTGGGGCTGGGGCTGGGGCTCTGGCTAGGGCTGGGGCTAGGGCTGGGGCTGGGGCTAGGGCTGGGGCTGGGACTGGAGGTAGGCCTGGGGCTAGGGCTGGGGCTGGGCCTGGGGCTCGGGCTGTGCTGGGGCTGGTGATGGGGCTGGGGCCTTAGTTAGAAATAGTGTCAAGGCCTTAGTTAAGGACACTGTCAGGGAAAAGCCTAGGAGGAGCATAAGGGCCTCTGTAGGATCAGGGGTGGGGGCTGGGCCTGGGGCTGCGGCTAGGGCTAGGGCTAGGGCTACGCCCTTACTTAGGAATAGTGTGAAGGCCTTAGTTAGGGTCACTGTCAGGGCCTTAGTTAGGGTTAGCATCAGAGCCTACGTTAGGTATAATGTCAGAGCATGAGTTACAAGTACTGTCAGGGCCTTAGTGAGGGACAGTGTTGGGGCTTCGGTTAGGACGAGCGTCAGAGCTTGTTTTATGTATAATGGCAGGGCCAGAGTTAGGAGGAGATTCAGGGCCTTAGTTAGGGACAGTATCACGGCCTGAGTTAGTAGTAGTGTCAAGGCCTAAGTTAAGGACAGTGCCAGGGCAAGTGCAAGGAGTAGCATAAGGGCCTTTGTAGGATAAGCATCAGAGGCTGGGGCTCGGTCTGGGATTGGGTCTGGGGCTGGGGCTGGGGCTGGGGCTGGGTCTAGGGCTAGGCCCTTAGTTACGAATAGTGTCAAGGCCTTCGTTAGTGTCACTGTCAGGGCCATAGTTAGGGTTAGCATCAGAGCTTGCGTTAAGTATAATGACAGGGCCTGAGGTAGAAGTAGTGTCAGGGCCTTAGTGAGGGACAGTCTCATGGCCTCGGTTAGGAAGAGCATCAGAGCTTTTTTTATGTATAACGGCAGGGCCAGAGTTAGGAGGACATTCACTCCCTTAGACAGGGACACTGTCAGGGCCTTAGTTAGGGACAGTATCACGGCCTGAGTTTGTAATAGTGTCAAGGCCTGAGTTAAGGACAGTGTCAGGGCAAGGCTTAGGAGGAGCATAAGGGCCTCTGTAGGATCGGCATCAGAGGCTGGTTTTGGGCCTGGGGCTGGGGCTAGGGCTTGGGCTCTGGCTGGGGCTAGGGCTAGGGCTGGGGCTGGGGCTGGGGCTGGGGCTAGGGCTGGGGCTGGGCTGGGGCTAGGGCTGGGGCTGGGGCTGGAGCTGGGACTGAGGCTAAGGCTGGGGCTGGGGCTAGGGTCGGGGCTGGGGCTGGGGCTGAGGCTGGGACTGGGACTGGGACTGGGCCTAGGGCTGGGGCTAGGGCTGGGGCTGGGGCTGGGGCTAGGTTTAGGGCTAGGCCCTTAGTTAGGAATAGGGTCAAGGCCTTACTTAAGGACAGTGTCAGGGCAAGGCCTAGGAGGAGCATAAAGGCCTCTATAGGATCAGCATCAGGGGCTGGGGCTACGGCTGGGCCTGGACCTGGGGCCTTAGTTAGAAATAGTTTCAAGACCTTAATTACCACATTGTCAGGGGAAGGTCTAGCAGGATCATAAGGGCCTCTATAGGATCAGCATCAGGGGCTAGGGCTGGGGTTGGGGCTAGGGCTGGGACTGCGGCTGCGGCTGGGGCTGGGGCTGGGGCTGGGGCAGGAGCTGTGGCTAGGGGTCTGGCTAGGACTGGGACCTTAGTTAGGAATGGTGTCAAGGACTTAGTTAGTGTCACTGTCAGGGCCTTAGTTAGGTTTATCATCAGAGCTTTCGTTAGGTATAATGACAGGGCCTGAGTTAGTAGTAGTGTCAAGGCCTGAGTTAAGGACAGTGTCACGGCAAGGCCTACGAGGAGCATAAGGGCCTCTGTAGGATCAGCATCAGGGGCTGGGGTTGGGCCTGAAGCCGGGGCTAGGACTGGGGCTGTGCCTCTGGCTAGGGCTAGGGCTGGGCCTGGGGCTAGGGCTAGGACTGGGCCTGGGGCTGGGGCTGGGGCTGGGGCTGGGGCTGGGGCTAGGGCTAGGCCCTTAGTTAGGAATAGTGTCAAGGCCTTAGTTAGGGTCACTGTCAGGGCCATAGTTAGGGTTAGCATCAGAGCCTTCGTTAGGTATAATGTGGCCCTGAGTTAGAATTAGTGTCAGGGCCTTAGTGAGGGACAGTGTCAGGCCCTCGATTAGGACGAGCGTCAGAGCCTTTTTTATGTATAATGGCAGGGCCAGTTAGGAGGAGAGTCAGGCCCTTAGTTAGGGACACTGTCCGAGCCGTAGTTAGGGACAGTATCACGGCCTGAGCTAGGAGTAGTGTCAAGGCCTGAGTTAAAGGACAGTGTCAGGGCAAGGCCTAGGAGTAGCATAAGGGTCTTTGGAGGATAAGCATCAGAGGCTGAGGCTGGGGCTGGGGCTAGGGCTGGGGCTAGGGCTGGGACTGGGGCTAGGGCTGGGGCTGGGACTGGAGGTAGGCCTGGGGCTAGGGCTGGGGCCGGGCCTGGGGCTCGGGCTGTGCTGGGGCTGGTGATGGGGCTGCGGCCTTAGTTAGAAATAGTGTCAAGGCCTTACTTAAGGACACTGTCAGGGAAAAGCCTAGGAGGAGCATAAGGGCCTCCGTAGGATCAGGGGTGGGGGTGGGCCTGGGGCTGGGGCTGGGGCTGCGGTTAGGTCTACACCCTTAGTTAGGAATAGTGTGAAGGCCTTAGTTAGAGTCACTGTCAGGGCCTTAGTTAGGGTTAGCATCAGAGCCTACGTTAGGTATAATGTCAGGGCATGAGTTACAAGTACTGTCAGGGCCTTAGTGAGGAACAGTGTTGGGGCTTCGGTTAGGACGAGCGTCAGAGCTTGTTTTATGTATAATGGCAGGGCCAGAGTTAGGAGGAGATTCAGGCCCTTAGATAGGGACACTCTCAGGGCCTTAGTTAGGGACAGTATCACGGCCTGAGTTAGTAGTAGTGTCAAGGCCTGAGTTAAGGACAGTGTCAGGGCAAGGGCAAGGAGTAGCATAAGGGCCTCTGTAGGATCAGCATCACGGGCTGGGGTGGGGCCTGGGGCTGATGCTAGGGCTAGGGCTCGGCCCTTACTTAGGAATAGTGTCAAGGCCTTAGTTAGGGTCACTGTCAGGGCCAAAGTTAGGGTTAGCATCAGACCCTTCGTTAGGTATAATGTGGCCCTGAGTTACAAATAGTGTCAGGGCCTTAGTGAGGGACAGTGTCAGGGCCTCGGTTAGGACGAGCGTCAGAGCTTTTTTTATGTATAATGGCAGGGCCAGAGTTAGGAGGAGATTCAGGCCCTTAGACAGTGACACTGTCAGGGCCTTAGTTAGGGACAGTATCACGGCCTGAGCTAGGAGTAGTGTCAAGGCCTGAATTAAAGGACAGTGTCAGCGAAAGGCCTAGGAGTACCATAAGGGTCTTTGGAGGATAAGCATCAGAGGCTGGGGCTGGGGTGGGGGTGGGGGTGGGGGTTGGGGCTGGGGCTGGGGCTGGGGCTGGGGCTCTGGCTAGGGCTGGGGCTAGGGCTGGGGCTGGGCCTGGGGCTCGGGCTGGCGATTGGGCTGGGGCCTTAGTTAGAAATAGTGTCAGGGCCTTACTTAAGGACACTGTCAGGGAAAACCCTAGGAGGAGCATAAGGGCCTCTGTAGGATCAGGGGTGGGGGCTAGGCCTGGGGCTGGGGCTGGGGCTGCGGCTAGGGCTAGGGCTAGGGCTACGCCCTTAGTTAGGAATAGTGCGAAGGCCTTAGTTAGGGTCACTGTCAGGGCCTTAGTTAGGGTTAGCATCAGAGCCTACGTTAGGTATAATGTCAGAGCATGAGTTACAAGTACTGTCAGGGCCTTAGTGAGGGACAGTGTTGGGGCTTCGGTTAGGACGAGCGTCAGAGCTTGTTTTATGTATAATGGCAGGGCCAGATTCAGGCCCTTAGATAGGGACACTGTCACGGCCTTAGTTAGGGACAGTATCACGGCCGTAGTTAGCAATAGTGTCAAGGCCTAAGTTAAGGACAGTGTCAGGGCAAGGCCAAGGAGTAGCATAAGGGCCTTTGTAGGATAAGCATCAGAGGCTGGGGCTCGGTCTGGGATTGGGTCTGGGGCTGGGGCTGGGGCTGGGGCTGGGTCTAGGGCTAGGCCCTTAGTTACGAATAGTGTCAAGGCCTTAGTTAGTATCACTGTCAGGGCCTTACTTAGGGTTAGCATCAGAGCTTGCGTTAAGTATAATGACAGGGCCTGAGGTAGAAGTAGTGTCAGGGCCTTAGTGAGGGACAGTCTCATGGCCTCGGTTAGGAAGAGCGTCAGAGCTTTTTTTATGTATGATGTCAGGGCCAGAGTTAGGAGGATATTCAGTCCCTTAGACAGGGACACTGTCAGGGCCTTAGTTAGGGACAGTATCACGGCCTGAGTTTGTAGTAGTGTCAAGGCCTGAGTTAAGGACAGTGTCAGGGCAAGGCCTAGGAGGAGCATAAGGGCCTCTGTAGGATCAGCATCAGAGGCTGGGTTTCGGCCTGGGGCAGGGGCTAGGGCTTGGGCTGGGGCTTGGGCTATGGCTAGGGCTGGGGCTGGGGCTGGGGCTGGGGCTGGAGCTGGGACTCAGGCTAAGGCTAGGGCTGGGGCTGGGGCTAGGGTCGGGGCTGGGGCTGGGGCTGATGCTGGGACTGGGACTGGGACTGGGCCTAGGGCTGGGGCTAGGGCTGGGGTTGGGGCTGGGGCTAGGGCTAGGTTTAGGGCTAGGCCCTTAGTTAGGAATAGGGTCAAGGCCTTACTTAAGGACAGTGTCAGGGCAAGGCCTAGGAGGAGCATAAAGGCCTCTATTGGATCAGCATCAGGGGTTGGGGCTGTGGCTGGGGCTGGACCTGGGGCCTTCGTTAGAAATAGTTTCAAGACCTTAATTACCACATTGTCAGGGGAAGGTCTAGGAGAATCATAAGGGCCTCTATAGGATCAGAATCAGGGGCTACGGCTGGGTCTGGGGCTGGGGCTGGGGCTAGGGCTGGGGTTGGGGCTACGGCTGGGACTGCGGCTGCAGCTGGGGCTGGGGCTGCGGCTGGGGATGGGGCTTGGGCTAGGGCTGGAGCTGGGGCTAGGGGTCTGGCTAGGACTGGGGCCTTAGTTAGGAATGGTGTCAAGGACTTAGTTAGTGTCACTGTCAGGGTCTTAGTTAGGTTTATCATCAGAGCTTTCGTTAGGTATAATGACAGGGCCTGAGTTAGTAGTAGTGTCAAGGCCTGAGATAAGGACAGTGTCACGGCAAGGCCTACGAGGAGCATAAGGGCCTCTGTAGGATCAGCATCAGGGGCTGGGGTTGGGCCTGAAGCCGGGGCTAGGACTGGGGCTGTGGCTGGGGCTAGGGCTAGGGCTGGGCCTGGGGCTAGGGCTAGGGCTGGGGCTGGGACTAGGGCTGGGGCTGGGGCTAGGGCTAGGCCCTTAGTTAGGAATAGTGTCAAGGCCTTAGTTAGTGTCACTGTCAGGGCCTTAGTTAGGGTTAGCATCAGAGCCTTCGTTAGGCATAATGTGGCCCTGAGTTAGAATTAGTGTCAGGGCCTTAGTGAGGGACAGTGTCAGGCCCTCGATTAGGACGAGCGTCAGAGCCTTTTTTATGTATAAGGGCAGGGCCACAGTTAGGAGCAAAGTCAGGCCCTTAGTTAGGGACACTGACAGAGCCGTAGTTAGGGACAGTATCACGGCCTGAGCTCGGAGTAGTGTCAAGGCCTGAGTTAAAGGACAGTGTCAGGGCAAGGCCTAGGAGTAGCATAAGGGTCTTTGGAGGATAAGCATCAGAGGCTGG
>NW_027672264.1:0-26052 GCF_964165515.1 Mesoplodon bidens | reverse complement strand
GTGAATTGCTGTGGCCCTGAGCTCCATTTTCCAACTCGTTTTTTGTGAGCTGTACGCAAGTCCAAAATTTTGGTTCAGGACCTATACTGGTTCCCGGTGGGTGGCTGAGACTCTGGTTAATTCTTCTTCCTGCCGGGAAATTAGAGTGACATGTGCCCGTCCAAATGCCTAACAGTAACTCTCTCATTGGTTCTCCCTCTTCCCTTCCATCCTCTGCCAAATTGGCAACCTGTGCGAACCAGGAGGTTAAAGGGGCTGTCTCTCCAAGTTGGGAGATTGATAGTAAAGCAGTTGGAAAGTCAAACCGGAGCACCAGGAGAGGGACTACTCGTTGAGTTTTAGAAACCTTTTGTATTCACAGTGTGTCCATTCTCTAGGTTTCCCGTACATGTTATAGCTGTAGTAATATTCCCTTCAACCTGGAGAGTTGGGACCCATGGAATGGGGGCCATACATTTTTGCTTTAAAGGGTCTGCATTTGCTCACCCAATCTCACCAATCCTCTCAGGCCCAAGTGTCCAGCCTTATGCCACATCCAGCTGTCATTGTAGACAGGGTTTTTCCAGGTTTCATCAGAGACCCTGAAGGAAATGTAAAGAATTTCCCTGTTTTTTGGTTTTGTTCTTGAAATTTCTTTTTAGAGTGGGTTTGAGCTGATTTTCTCTGCCATGTGTATGCCAGTCTAGACACACTTGATTCCCTTACAGAGACATATGAATACATAGGTTTTAAGATTCTTACTAGTCAGATCTATTCCTCTGTGTGAAATATAGGGTTTTGAGTCCCTTTCACTGAGGAAGGTGTAGGTCTTGTCTATTCCACAGTTGGTTTTGGAAATGGTACCTGTGCTTATATCAAACTCTGGTTTTATGCATCACCCCACCTCTCCTTTCCCCTTAAGCAGGCATAAGATTGTTTTCTAAATGTGAGACTCTGGTCTCTTTCCTAACTCAGTTCATGTGTAGCCATGTTTACAGGATCTTCATAAGTCATATCTTATGATAAGTTTCTTTTTCTGTGTGACTTATTTCACTTAGAATCATCGTACCTGAATCCACTCACTTTGCTGCTCTTGGTCTTATGACATTGATTTCATGGCTGAGGGATATTCCATCGGACATAAATACCACAGTTTTTTAACCATTTTTATATTTCCTGGGATATTTAAGGTGTACCCAAGTTGAGGTTCTTGTAAGCAGTGCAGCCCTAAATTTGGGGGTGGCTCTGTCTTATTGATTTTCAGTTTTCCCAATGTATATTCCCTAGACTGGAAGTGCCCTTGGCTCTGTAGCTCTGTTGTTTACTTGTTTTAGGGAACGCAATGCACTCCTCCAGTGAGGCAGCTGACAATTTACATCCCGCCCATCAGCATAACAAGGCTCCCTGTTCTCCAGGGCCTGTCTTGCCTTTCTGGTTTTTACACATTTTGTGGATGTCCCTTTTGACCGGTGGGAAGTGATACTTCTTTGTAGTGCAGATTTGCATTGCCCGCTTGCTTGTTTGGCCAAAAAGGGCGTATGCGTTTTCTCCTGAATATATTCAGGAGAAAACGCATACGCCCTTTTTGGCCAACTGTGTCACTGTCGAAGTTGTGCCCCTCTTCCTGTGATTTAAAGGTGATTCCAACGAACCTCTTGAAATCTGTTTCCTGCTATTCTGCCTGGCTTTCAAGTCGGCCTCGTTGCCTTCCCTCAACAGATTTTTGGACGATAGTTGTCCTTTATTACTCCGCCAGTTTGTGAATTGCTGTGGCCCTGAGCTCCATTTTCCAACTCGATTTTTGTGAGTTGTACGCAAGTCCAAAATTTTGGTTCAGGACCTATACTGGTTCCCGGTGGGTGGCTGAGACTCTGGTTAATTCTTCTTCCTGCCGGGAAATTAGAGTGACATGTGCCCGTCCAAATGCCTAACAGTAACTCTCTCATTGGTTCTCCCTCTTCCCTTCCATCCTCTGCCAAATTGGCAACCTGTGCGAACCAGGAGTTTAAAGGGGCTGTCTCTCCAAGTTGGGAGATTGATAGTAAAGCAGTTGGAAAGTCAAACCGGAGCACCAGGAGAGGGACTACTCGTTGAGTTTTAGAAACCTTTTGTATTCACAGTGTGTCCATTCTCTAGGTTTCCCGTACATGTTATAGCTGTAGTAATATTCCCTTCAACCTGGAGAGTTGGGACCCATGGAATGGGGGCCATGCATTTTTGCTTTAAAGGGTCTGCATTTGCTCACCCAATCTCACCAATCCTCTCAGTCCCAAGAGTCCAGCCTTATGCCACATCCAGCTGTCATTGTAGACAGGGTTTTTCCAGGTTTCATCAGAGACCCTGAAGGAAATGGAAAGAATTTCCCTGTTTTTTGGTTTTGTTTTTGAAATTCCTTTTTATAGTGGGTTTGAGCTGATTCTCTCTGCCATGTTTATGCCAGTCTAGACACACTTGATTCCCTTACAGAGACATATCAATACATAGGTTTTAAGATTCTTACTAGTCAGATCTATTCCTCTGCGGGAAATATGGGGTTTTGAGTCCCTTTCACTGAGGAAGGTGTAGGTCTTGTCTATTCCACAGTTGGTTTTGGAAATGGTACCTGTGCTTATATCAAACTCTGGTTTTATGCATCACCCCACCTCTCCTTTCCCCTTAAGCAGGCATAAGAGTGTTTTCTAAATGTGAGACTCTGGTCTCTTTCCTAACTCAGTTCATGTGTAGCCATGTTTACAGGATCTTCATAAGTCATATCTTATGATAAGATTCTTTTTCTGTGTGACTTATTTCACTTAGAATCATCGTACGTGAATCCACTCACTTTGCTGCTCCTGGTCTTATGACATTGATTTCATGGCTGAGGGATATTCCATCGGACATAAATACCACAGTTTTTTGAACCATTTTTATATTTCCTGGGATATTTAAGGTGTACCCAAGTTGAGGTTCTTGTAAGCAGTGCAGCCCTAAATTTGGGGGTGGCTCTGTCTTATTGATTTTCAGTTTTCCCAATGTATATTCCCTAGACTGGAAGTGCCCTTGGCTCTGTAGCTCTGTTGTTTACTTGTTTTAGGGAACGCAATGCACTCCTCCAGTGAGGCAGTTGGCAATTTACATCCCGCCCATCAGCAAAACAAGGCTCCCTGTTCTCCAGGGCCAGTCTTGCCTTTCTGCTTTTTACACATTTTGTGGATGTCCCTTTTGACCGGTGGGAAGGGATACTTCTTTGTAGTGCAGATTTGCATTGCCCGCTTGCTTGTTTGGCCAAAAAGGGCGTATGCGTTTTCTCCTGAATATATACAGGAGAAAACGCATACGCCCTTTTTGGCCAACTGCGTCACTGTCGAAGTTGTGCCCCTCTTCCTGTGCTTTCAAGGCGATTCCAACGTACCTCTTGAAATCTGTTTCCTGCTATTCTGCCTGGCTTTCAAGTCTGCCTCGTTGCCTTCCCTCAACAGATTTTTGGACGATAGTTGTCCTTTATTACTCTGCCAGTTTGTGAATTGCTGTGGCCCTGAGCTCCATTTTCCAACTCGTTTTTTGTGAGCTGTACGCAAGTCCAAAATTTTCGTTCAGGACCTATACTGGTTCCCGGTGGGTGGCTGAGACTCTGGTTAATTCTTCTTCCTGCCGGGAAATTAGAGTGACATGTGCCCGTCCAAATGCCTAACATCAACTCTCTCATTGGTTCTCCCTCTTCCCTTCCATCCTCTGCCAAATTGGCAACCTGTGCGAACCAGGAGGTTAAAGGGGCTGTCTCTCCAAGTTGGGAGATTGATAGTAAAGCAGTTGGAAAGTCTAACCGGAGCACCAGGAGAGGGACTACTCGTTGAGTTTTAGAAACCTTTTGTATTCACTGTGTGTCCATTCTCTAGGTTTCCCGTACATGTTATAGCTGTAGTAATATTCCCTTCAACCTGGAGAGTTGGGACCCATGGAATGGGGGCCATGCATTTTTGCTTTAAAGGGTCTGCATTTGCTCACCCAATCTCACCAATCCTCTCAGTCCCAAGTGTCAAGCCTTATGCCACATCCAGCTGTCATTGTAGACAGGGTTTTTCCAGGTTTCATCAGAGACCCTGAAGGAAATGTAAAGAATTTCCCTGTTTTTTGGTTTTGTTTTTGAAATTCCTTTTTAGAGTGGGTTTGAGCTGATTCTCTCTGCCATGTGTATGCCAGTCTAGACACACTTGATTCCCTTACAGAGACATATCAATACATAGGTTTTAAGATTCTTACTAGTCAGATCTATTCCTCTGCGGGAAATATGGGGTTTTGAGTCCCTTTCACTGAGGAAGGTGTAGGTCTTGTCTATTCCACAGTTGGTTTTGGAAATGGTACCTGTGCTTATATCAAACTCTGGTTTTATGCATCACCCCACCTCTCCTTTCCCCTTAAGAAGGCATAAGAGTGTTTTCTAAATGTGAGACTCTGGTCTCTTTCCTAACTCAGTTCATGTGTAGCCATGTTTACAGGATCTTCATAAGTCATATCTTATGATAAGTTTCTTTTTCTGTGTGACTTATTTCACTTAGAATCATCGTACCTGAATCCACTCACTTTGCTGCTCCTGGTCTTATGACATTGATTTCATGGCTGAGGGATATTCCATCGGACATAAATACCGCAGTTTTTTGAACCATTTTTATATTTCCTGGGATATTTAAGGTGTACCAAAGTTGAGGTTCTTGTAAGCAGTGCAGCCTTAAATTTGGGGGTGGCTCTGTCTTATTGATTTTCAGTTTTCCCAATGTATATTCCCTAGACTGGAAGTGCCCTTGGCTCTGTAGCTCTGTTGTTTACTTGTTTTAGGGAACGCAATGGACTCCTCCAGTGAGGCACTTGGCAATTTACATCCCGCCCATCAGCATAACAAGGCTCCCTGTTCTCCAGGGCCTGTCTTGCCTTTCTGGTTTTTACACATTTTGTGGATGTCCCTTTTGAGCGGTGGGAAGTGATACTTCTTTGTAGTGCAGATTTGCATTGCCCGCTTGCTTGTTTGGCCAAAAAGGGCGTATGCGTTTTCTCCTGAATATATTCAGGAGAAAACGCATACGCCCTTTTTGGCCAACTGCGTCATTGTCGAAGTTGTGCCCCTCTTCCTGTGCTTTAAAGGCGATTCCAACGTACCTCTTGAAATCTGTTTCCTGCTATTCTGCCTGGCTTTCAAGTCGGCCTCGTTGCCTTCCCTCAACAGATTTTTGGACGATAGTTGTCCTTTATTACTCTGCCAGTTTGTGAATTGCTGTGGCCCTGAGCTCCATTTTCCAACTCGTTTTTTGTGAGCTGTACGCAAGTCCAAAATTTTGGTTCAGGACCTATACTGGTTCCCGGTGGGTGGCTGAGACTCTGGTTAATTCTTCTTCCTGCCGGGAAATTAGAGTGACATGTGCCCGTCCAAATGCCTAACATCAACTCTCTCATTGGTTCTCCCTCTTCCCTTCCATCCTCTGCCAAATTGGCAACCTGTGCGAACCAGGAGGTTAAAGGGGCTGTCTCTCCAAGTTGGGAGATTGATAGTAAACAGTTGGAAAGTCAAACCGGAGCACCAGGAGAGGGACTACTCGTTGAGTTTTAGAAACCTTTTGTATTCACAGTGTGTCCATTCTCTAGGTTTCCCGTACATGTTATAGCTGTAGTAATATTCCCTTCAACGTGGAGAGTTGGGACCCATGCATTTTTGCTTTAAAGGGTCTGCATTTGCTCACCCAATCTCACCAATCCTCTCAGTCCCAAGTGTCCAGCCCTATGCCACATCCAGCTGTCATTGTAGACAGGGTTTTTCCAGGTTTCATCAGAGACCCTGAAGGAAATGTAAAGAATTTCCCTGTTTTTTGGATTTGTTTTTGAAATTCCTTTTTATAGTGGGTTTGAGCTGATTCTCTCTGCCATGTTTATGCCAGTCTAGACACACTTGATACACTTACAGAGACATATCAATACATAGGTTTTAAGATTCTTACTAGTCAGATCTATTCCTCTGCGGGAAATATGGGGTTTTGAGTCCCTTTCACTGAGGAAGGTGTAGGTCTTGTCTATTCCACAGCTGGTTTTGGAAATGGTACCTGTGCTTATATCAAACTCTGGTTTTATGCATCACCCCACCTCTCCTTTCCCCTTAAGCAGGCATAAGAGTGTTTTCTAAATGTGAGACTCTGTTCTCTTTCCTAACTCTGTTCATGTGTAGCCATGTTTACAGGATATTCATAAGTCATATCTTATGATAAGTTTCTTTTTCTGTGTGACTTATTTCACTTAGAATCATCGTACCTGAATCCACTCTCTTTGCTGCTCCTGGTCTTATGACATTGATTTCATGGCTGAGGGATATTCCATCGGACATAAATACCACAGTTTTTTGAACCATTTTTATATATCCTGGGATATTTAAGGTGTACCCAAGTTGAGGTTCTTGTAAGCAGTGCAGCCCTAAATTTGGGGGTGGCTCTGTCTTATTGATTTTCAGTTTTCCCAATGTATATTCCCTAGACTGGAAGTGCCCTTGGCTCTGTAGCTCAGTTGTTTACTTGTTTTAGGGAACGCAATGCACTCCTCCAGTGAGGCAGTTGGCAATTTACATCCCGACCATCAGCATAACAAGGCTCCCTGTTCTCCAGGGCCAGTCTTGCCTTTCTGTTTTTTACACATTTTGTGGATGTCCCTTTTGACCGGTGGGAAGTGATACTTCTTTGTAGTGCAGATTTGCATTGCCCGCTTGCTTGTTTGGCCAAAAAGGGCGTATGCGTTTTCTCCTGAATATATTCAGGAGAAAACGCATACGCCCTTTTTGGCCAACAGCGTCATTGTCGAAGTTGTGCCCCTCTTCCTGTGCTTTAAAGGCGATTCCAACGTACCTCTTGAAATCTGTTTCCTGCTATTCTGCCTGGCTCTCAAGTCTGCCTCGTTGCCTTCCCTCAACAGATTTTTGGACGATAGTTGTCCTTTATTACTCTGCCAGTTTGTGAATTGCTGTGGCCCTGAGCTCCATTTTCCAACTCGTTTTTTGTGAGCTGTACGCAAGTCCAAAATTTTGGTTCAGGACCTATACTGGTTCCCGGTGGGTGGCTGAGACTCTGGTTAATTCTTCTTCCTGCCGGGAAATTAGAGTGACATGTGCCCGTCCAAATGCCTAACATCAACTCTCTCATTGGTTCTCCCTCTTCCCTTCCATCCTCTGCCAAATTGGCAACCTGTGCGAACCAGGAGGTTAAAGGGGCTGTCTCTCCAAGTTGGGAGACTGATAGTAAAGCAGTTGGAAAGTCAAACCGGAGCACCAGGAGAGGGACTACTCGTTGAGTTTTAGAAACCTTTTGTATTCACAGTGTGTCCATTCTCTAGGTTTCCCGTACATGTTATAGCTGTAGTAATATTCCCTTCAACCTGGAGAGTTGGGACCCATGGAATGGGGGCCATGCATTTTTGCTTTAAAGGGTCTGCATTTGCTCACCCAATCTCACCAATCCTCTCAGTCCCAAGTGTCCAGCCTTATGCCACATCCAGCTGTCATTGTAGACAGGGTTTTTCCAGGTTTCATCAGAGACCCTGAAGGAAATGTAAAGAAGTTCCCTGTTTTTTGGTTTGTTTTTGAAAATCCTTTTTATAGTGGGTTTGAGCTGATTCTCTCTGCCATGTTTATGCCTGTCTAGACACACTTGTTTCCCTTACAGAGACATATCAATACATAGGTTTTAAGATTCTTACAGGTCAGATCTATTCCTCTGCGGGAAATATGGGGTTTTGAGTCCCTTTCACTGAGGAAGGTGTAGGTCTTGTCTATTCCACAGTTGGTTTTGGAAATGGTACCTGTGCTTATATCAAACTCTGGTTTTATGCATCACCCCACCTCACCTTTCCCCTTAAGCAGGCATAAGAGTGTTTTCTAAATGTGAGACTCTGGTCTCTTTCCGAACTCAGTTCATGTGTAGCCATGTTTACAGGATCTTCATAAGTGATATCTTATGATAAGTTTCTTTTTCTGTGTGACTTATTTCACTTAGAATCATCGTACCTGAATCCACTCACTTTGCTGCTCCTGGTCTTATGACATTGATTTCATGGCTGAGGGATATTCCATCGGACATAAATACCACAGTTTTTTGAACCATTTTTATATTTCCTGGGATATTTAAGGTGTACCCAAGTTGAGGTTCTTGTAAGCAGTGCAGCCCTAAATTTGGGGGTGGCTCTGTCTTATTGATTTTCAGTTTCCCCAATGTATATTCCCTAGACTGGAAGTGCCCTTGGCTCTGTAGCTCTGTTGTTTACTTGTTTTAGGGAACACAATGCACTCCTCCAGTGAGGCAGTTGGCAATTTACATCCCGCCCATCAGCATAACAAGGCTCCCTGTTCTCCAGGACCTGTCTTGCCTTTCTGGTTTTTACACATTTTGTGGATGTCCCTTTTGACCGGTGGGAAGTGATACTTCTTTGTAGTGCAGATTTGCATTGCCCGCTTGCTTGTTTGGCCAAAAAGGGCGTATGCGTTTTCTCCTGAATATATTCAGGAGAAAACGCATACGCCCTTTTTGGCCAACTGCGTCATTGTCGAAGTTGTGCCCCTCTTCCTGTGCTTTCAAGGCGATTCCAACGTACCTCTTGAAATCTGTTTCCTGCTATTCTGCCTGGCTTTCAAGTCTGCCTCGTTGCCTTCCCTCAACAGATTTTTGGACGACAGTTGTCCTTTATTACTCTGCCAGTTTGTGAATTGCTGTGGCCCTGAGCTCCATTTTCCAACTCGTTTTTTGTTTGCTGTACGCAAGTCCAAAATTTTGGTTCAGGACCTATACTGGTTCCCGGTGGGTGGCTGAGACTCTGGTTAATTCTTCTTCCTGTCGGGAAATTAGAGTGACATGTGCGCGTCCAAATGCCTAACAGCTACTCTCTCATTGGTTCTCCCTCTTCCCTTCCATCCTCTGCCAAATTGGCAACCTGTGCGAACCAGGAGGTTAAAGGGGCTGTCTCTTCATGTTGGGAGATTGATAGTAAAGCAGTTGGAAAGTCAAACCGGAGCACCAGGAGAGGGACTACTCGTTGAGTTTTAGAAACCTTTTGTATTCACAGTGTGTCCATTCTCTAGGTTTCCCGTACATGTTATAGCTGTAGTAATATTCCCTTCAACCTGGAGAGTTGGGACCCATGGAATGGGGGCCATGCATTTTTGCTTTAAAGGGTCTGCATTTGCTCACCCAATCTCACCAATCCTCTCAGGCCCAAGTGTCCAGCCTTATGCCACATCCAGCTGTCATTGTAGACAGGGTTTTTCCAGGTTTCATCAGAGACCCTGAAGGAAATGTAAAGAAGTTCCCTGTTTTTTGGTTTTGTTTTTGAAAATCCTTTTTATAGTGGGTTTGAGCTGATTCTCTCTGCCATGTTTATGCCTGACTAGACACACTTGTTTCCCTTACAGAGACATATCAATACATAGGTTTTAAGATTCTTACAGGTCAGATCTATTCCTCTGCGGGAAATATGGGGTTTTGAGTCCCTTTCACTGAGGAAGGTGTAGGTCTTGTCTATTCCACAGTTGGTTTTGGAAATGGTACCTGTGCTTATATCAAACTCTGGTTTTATGCATCACCCCACCTCACCTTTCCCCTTAAGCAGGCATAAGAGTGTTTTCTAAATGTGAGACTCTGGTCTCTTTCCGAACTCAGTTCATGTGTAGCCATGTTTACAGGATCTTCATAAGTGATATCTTATGATAAGTTTCTTTTTCTGTGTGACTTATTTCACTTAGAATCATCGTACCTGAATCCACTCACTTTGCTGCTCCTGGTCTTATGACATTGATTTCATGGCTGAGGGATATTCCATCGGACATAAATACCACAGTTTTTTGAACCATTTTTATATTTCCTGGGATATTTAAGGTGTACCCAAGTTGAGGTTCTTGTAAGCAGTGCAGCCCTAAATTTGGGGGTGGCTCTGTCTTATTGATTTTCAGTTTCCCCAATGTATATTCCCTAGACTGGAAGTGCCCTTGGCTCTGTAGCTCTGTTGTTTACTTGCTGTAGGGAACACAATGCACTCCTCCAGTGAGGCAGTTGGCAATTTACATCCCGCCCATCAGCATAACAAGGCTCCCTGTTCTCCAGGGCCTGTCTTGCCTTTCTGGTTTTTACACATTTTGTGGATGTCCCTTTTGACCGGTGGGAAGTGATACTTCTTTGTAGTGCAGATTTGCATTGCCCGCTTGCTTGTTTGGCCAAAAAGGGCGTATGCGTTTTCTCCTGAATATATTCAGGAGAAAACGCATACGCCCTTTTTGGCCAACTGCGTCATTGTCGAAGTTGTGCCCCTCTTCCTGTGCTTTCAAGGTGATTCCAACGTACCTCTTGAAATCTGTTTCCTGCTATTCTGCCTGGCTTTCAAGTCGGCCTCGTTGCCTTCCCTCAACAGATTTTTGGACGACAGTTGTCCTTTATTACTCTGCCAGTTTGTGAATTGCTGTGGCCCTGAGCTCCATTTTCCAACTCGTTTTTTGTTTGCTGTACGCAAGTCCAAAATTTTGGTTCAGGACCTATACTGGTTCCCGGTGGGTGGCTGAGACTCTGGTTAATTCTTCTTCCTGCCGGGAAATTAGAGTGACATGTGCCCGTCCAAATGCCTAACAGCTACTCTCTCATTGGTTCTCCCTCTTCCCTTCCATCCTCTGCCAAATTGGCAACCTGTGCGAACCAGGAGGTTAAAGGGGCTGTCTCTTCATGTTGGGAGATTGATAGTAAAGCAGTTGGAAAGTCAAACCGGAGCACCAGGAGAGGGACTACTCGTTGAGTTTTAGAAACCTTTTGTATTCACAGTGTGTCCATTCTCTAGGTTTCCCGTACATGTTATAGCTGTAGTAATATTCCCTTCAACCTGGAGAGTTGGGACCCATGCATTTTTGCTTTAAAGGGTCTGCATTTGCTCACCCAATCTCACCAATCCTCTCAGTCCCAAGTGTCCAGCCTTATGCCACATCCAGCTGTCATTGTAGACAGGGTTTTTCCAGGTTTCATCAGAGACCCTGAAGGAAATGGAAAGAATTTCCCTGTTTTTTGGTTTTGTTTTTGAAATTCCTTTTTATAGTGGGTTTGAGCTGATTCTCTCTGCCATGTTTATGCCAGTCTAGACACACTTGATTCCCTTACAGAGACATATCAATACATAGGTTTTAAGATTCTTACTAGTCAGATCTATTCCTCTGCGGGAAATATGGGGTTTTGAGTCCCTTTCACTGAGGAAGGTGTAGGTCTTGTCTATTCCACAGTTGGTTTTGGAAATGGTACCTGTGCTTATATCAAACTCTGGTTTTATGCATCACCCCACCTCTCATTTCCCCTTAAGCAGGCATAAGAGTGTTTTCTAAATGTGAGACTCTGGTCTCTTTCCTAACTCAGTTCATGTGTAGCCATGTTTACAGGATCTTCATAAGTGATATCTTATGATAAGTTTCTTTTTCTGTGTGACTTATTTCACTTAGAATCATCGTACCTGAATCCACTCACTTTGCTGCTCCTGGTCTTATGACATTGATTTCATGGCTGAGGGATATTCCATCGGACATAAATACCACAGATTTTGAACCATTTTTATATTTCCTGGGATATTTAAGGTGTACCCAAGTTGAGGTTCTTGTAAGCAGTGCGGCCCTAAATTTGGGGGTGGCTCTCTCTTATTGATTTTCAGTTTTCCCAATGTATATTCCCTAGACTGGAAGTGCCCTTGGCTCTGTAGCTCTGTTGTTTACTTGTTTTAGGGAACGCAATGCACTCCTACAGTGAGGCAGTTGGCAATTTACATCTTGCCCATCAGCATAACAAGGCTCCCTGTTCTCCAGGGCCTGTCTTGCCTTTCTGGTTTTTACACATTTTGTGGATGTCCCTTTTGACCAGTGGGAAGTGATACTTCTTTGTAGTGCAGATTTGCATTGCCCGCTTGCTTGTTTGGCCAAAAAGGGCGTATGCGTTTTCTCCTGAATATATTCAGGAGAAAACGCATACGCCCTTTTTGGCCAACTGCGTCATTGTCGAAGTTGTGCCCCTCTTCCTGTGCTTTAAAGGCGATTCCAACGTACCTCTTGAAATCTGTTTCCTGCTATTCTGCCTGGCTTTCAAGTCTGCCTCGTTGCCTTCCCTCAACAGATTTTTGGACGATAGTTGTCCTTTATTACTCTGCCAGTTTGTGAATTGCTGTGGCCCTGAGCTCCATTTTCAAACTAGTATTTTGTGAGCTGTACGCAAGTCCAAAATTTTGGTTCAGGACCTATACTGGTTCCCGGTGGGTGGCTGAGACTCTGGTTAATTCTTCTTCCTGCCGGGAAATTAGAGTGACATGTGCCCGTCCAAATGCCTAACAGTAACTCTCTCATTGGTTCTCCCTCTTCCCTTCCATCCTCTGCCAAATTGGCAACCTGTGCGAACCAGGAGGTTACAGGGGCTGTCTCTCCAAGTTGGGAGATTGATAGTAAAGCAGTTGGAAAGTCAAACCGGAGCACCAGGTGAGGGACTACTCATTGAGTTTTAGAAACATTTTGTATTCACAATGTGTCCATTCTCTAGGTTTCCCGTACATGTTATAGCTGTAGTAATATTCCCTTCAACCTGGAGAGTTGGGACCCATGGAATGGGGGCCATGCATTTTTGCTTTAAAGGGTCTGCATTTGCTCACCCCATCTCACCAATCCTCTCAGTCCCAAGTGTCCAGGCTTATGCCACATCCAGCTGTCATTGTAGACAGGGTTTTTCCAGGTTTCATCAGAGACCCTGAAGGAAATGTAAAGAATTTCCCTGTTTTTAGATTTTGTTTTTGAAATTCCTTTTTATAGTGGGTTTGAGCTGATTCTCTCTGCCATGTTTATGCCAGTCTAGACACACTTGATTCCCTTACAGAGACATATCAATACATAGGTTTTAAGATTCTTACTAGTCAGATCTATTCCTCTGCGGGAAATATGGGGTTTTGAGTCCCTTTCACTGAGGAAGGTGTAGGTCTTGTCTATTCCACAGTTGGTTTTGGAAATGGTACCTGTGCTTATATCAAACTCTGGTTTTATGCATCACCCCACCTCTCATTTCCCCTTAAGCAGGCATAAGAGTGTTTTCTAAATGTGAGACTCTGGTCTCTTTCCTAACTCAGTTCATGTGTAGCCATGTTTACAGGATCTTCATAAGTGATATCTTATGATAAGTTTCTTTTTCTGTGTGACTTATTTCACTTAGAATCATCGTACCTGAATCCACTCACTTTGCTGCTCCTGGTCTTATGACATTGATTTCATGGCTGAGGGATATTCCATCGGACATAAATACCACAGATTTTGAACCATTTTTATATTTCCTGGGATATTTAAGGTGTACCCAAGTTGAGGTTCTTGTAAGCAGTGCGGCCCTAAATTTGGGGGTGGCTCTCTCTTATTGATTTTCAGTTTTCCCAATGTATATTCCCTAGACTGGAAGTGCCCTTGGCTCTGTAGCTCTGTTGTTTACTTGTTTTAGGGAACGCAATGCACTCCTACAGTGAGGCAGTTGGCAATTTACATCTTGCCCATCAGCATAACAAGGCTCCCTGTTCTCCAGGGCCTGTCTTGCCTTTCTGGTTTTTACACATTTTGTGGATGTCCCTTTTGACCAGTGGGAAGTGATACTTCTTTGTAGTGCAGATTTGCATTGCCCGCTTGCTTGTTTGGCCAAAAAGGGCGTATGCGTTTTCTCCTGAATATATTCAGGAGAAAACGCATACGCCCTTTTTGGCCAACTGCGTCATTGTCGAAGTTGTGCCCCTCTTCCTGTGCTTTAAAGGCGATTCCAACGTACCTCTTGAAATCTGTTTCCTGCTATTCTGCCTGGCTTTCAAGTCTGCCTCGTTGCCTTCCCTCAACAGATTTTTGGACGATAGTTGTCCTTTATTACTCTGCCAGTTTGTGAATTGCTGTGGCCCTGAGCTCCATTTTCAAACTAGTATTTTGTGAGCTGTACGCAAGTCCAAAATTTTGGTTCAGGACCTATACTGGTTCCCGGTGGGTGGCTGAGACTCTGGTTAATTCTTCTTCCTGCCGGGAAATTAGAGTGACATGTGCCCGTCCAAATGCCTAACAGTAACTCTCTCATTGGTTCTCCCTCTTCCCTTCCATCCTCTGCCAAATTGGCAACCTGTGCGAACCAGGAGGTTACAGGGGCTGTCTCTCCAAGTTGGGAGATTGATAGTAAAGCAGTTGGAAAGTCAAACCGGAGCACCAGGTGAGGGACTACTCATTGAGTTTTAGAAACATTTTGTATTCACAATGTGTCCATTCTCTAGGTTTCCCGTACATGTTATAGCTGTAGTAATATTCCCTTCAACCTGGAGAGTTGGGACCCATGGAATGGGGGCCATGCATTTTTGCTTTAAAGGGTCTGCATTTGCTCACCCCATCTCACCAATCCTCTCAGTCCCAAGTGTCCAGGCTTATGCCACATCCAGCTGTCATTGTAGACAGGGTTTTTCCAGGTTTCATCAGAGACCCTGAAGGAAATGTAAAGAATTTCCCTGTTTTTAGATTTTGTTTTTGAAATTCCTTTTTATAGTGGGTTTGAGCTGATTCTCTCTGCCATGTTTATGCCAGTCTAGACACACTTGATTCCCTTACAGAGACATATCAATACATAGGTTTTAAGATTCTTACTAGTCAGATCTATTCCTCTGCGGGAAATATGGGGTTTTGAGTCCCTTTCACTGAGGAAGGTGTAGGTCTTGTCTATTCCACAGTTGGTTTTGGAAATGGTACCTGTGCTTATATCAAACTCTGGTTTTATGCATCACCCCACCTCTCCTTTCCCCTTAAGCAGGCATAAGAGTGTTTTCTAAATGTGAGACTCTGGTCTCTTTCCTAACTCAGTTCATGTGTAGCCATGTTTACAGGATCTTCATAAGTCATATCTTATGATAAGTTTCTTTTTCTGTGTGACTTATTTCACTTAGAATCATCGTACCTGAATCCACTCACTTTGCTGCTCCTGGTCTTAAGACATTGATTTCATGGCTGAGGGATATTCCATCGGACATAAATACCACAGTTTTTTGAACCATTTTTATATTTCCTGGGATATTTAAGGTGTACCCAAGTTGAGGTTCTTGTAAGCAGTGCAGCCCTAAATTTGGGGGTGGCTCTGTCTTATTGATTTTCAGTTTACCCAATGTATATTCCCTAGACTGGAAGTGCCCTTGGCTCTGTAGCTCTGTTGTTTACTTGTTTTAGGGAACGCAATGCACTCCTCCAGTGAGGCAGTTGGCAATTTACATCCCGCCCATCAGCATAACAAGGCTCCCTGTTCTCCAGGGCCAGTCTTGCCTTTCTGGTTTTTACACATTTTGTGGATGTCCCTTTTGACCAGTGGGAAGGGATACTTCTTTGTAGTGCAGATTTGCATTGCCCACTTTCTTGTTTGGCCAAAAAGGGCGTATGCGTTTTCTCCTGAATATATTCAGGAGAAAACGCATACGCCCTTTTTGGCCAACTGCGTCACTATCGAAGTTGTGCCCCTCTTCCTGTGCTTTAAAGGCGATTCCAACGTACCTCTTGAAATCTGTTTCCTGCTATTCTGCCTGGCTTTCAAGTCTGCCTCGTTGCCTTCCCTCAACAGATTTTTGGACGATAGTTGTCCATTGTTACTCTGCCAGTTTGTGAATTGCTGTGGCCCTGAGCTCCATTTTCCAACTCGTTTTTTGTGAGCTGTACGCAAGTCCAAAATTTTGGTTCAGGACCTATACTGGATCCTGGTGGGTGGCTGAGACTCTGGTTAATTCTTCTTCCGGCCGGGAAATTAGAGTGACATGTGCCCGTCCAAATGCCTAACAGCTACTCTCTCATTGGTTCTCCCTCTTCCCTTCAATCCTCTTCCAAATTGGCAACCTGTGCGAACCAGGAGGTTAAAGGGGCTGTCTCTCCAAGTTGGGAGATTGATAGTAAAGCAGTTGGAAAGTCAAACCGGAGCACCAGGAGAGGGACTACTCTTTGAGATTTAGAAACCTTTTGTATTCACAGTGTGTCCATTCTCTAGGTTTCCCGTACATGTTATAGCTGTAGTATTATTCCCTTCAACCTGGAGAGTTGGGACCCATGGAATGGGGGCAATGCATTTTTGCTTTAAAGGGTCTGCATTTGCTCACCCAATCTCACCAATCCTCTCAGTCCCAAGTGTCCAGCCTTATGCCACATCCAGCTGTCATTGTAGACAGGGTTTTTCCAGGTTTCATCAGAGACCCTGAAGGAAATGGAAAGAATTTCCCTGTTTTTTGGTTTTGTTTTTGAAATTCCTTTTTATAGTGGGTTTGAGCTGATTCTCTCTGCCATGTTTATGGCAGTCTAGACACACTTGATTCCCTTACAGAGACATATCAATACATAAGTTTTAAGATTCTTACTAGTCAGATCTATTCCTCTGCGGGAAATATGGGGTTTTGAGTCCCTTTCACTGAGGAAGGTGTAGGTCTTGTCTATTGCACAGTTGGTTTTGGAAATGGTACCTGTGCTTATATCAAACACTGGTTTTATGCATCACCCCACCTCTCCTTTCGCCTTAAGCAGGCATAAGAGTGTTTTCTAAATGTGAGACTCTGTTCTCTTTCCTAACTCAGTTCATGTGTAGCCATGTTTACAGGATCTTCATAAGTCATATCTTATGATAAGTTTCTTTTTCTGTGTGACTTATTTCACTTAGAATCATCGTACCTGAATCCACTCACTTTGCTGCTCCTGGTATTATGACATTGATTTCATGGCTGAGGGATATTCCATCGGACATAAATACCACAGTTTTTTGAACCATTTTTATATTTCCTGGGATATTTAAGGTGTACCAAAGTTGAGGTTCTTGTAAGCAGTGCAGCCCTAAATTTGGGGGTGGCTCTGTCTTATTTATTTTCAGTTTACCCAATGTATATTCCCTAGACTGGAAGTGCCCTTGGCTCTGTAGCTCTGTTGTTTACTTGTTTTAGGGAACGCAATGCACACCTCCAGTGAGGCAGTTTGGAATTTACATCCCGCCCTTCAGCATAACAAGGCTCCCTGTTCTCCAGGGCCAGTCTTGCCTTTCTGGTTTTTACACATTTTGTGGATGTCCCTTTTGACCGGTGGGAAGGGATACTTCTTTGTAGTGCAGATTTGCATTGCCCGCTTGCTTGTTTGGCCAAAAAGGGCGTAGGCGTTTTCTCCTGAATATATTCAGGAGAAAACGCCTACGCCCTTTTTGGCCAACTGTGTCACTGTCGAAGTTGTGCCCCTCTTCCTGTGCTTTAAAGGCGATTCCAACGTACCTCTTGAAATCTGTTTCCTGCTATTCTGCCTGGCTTTCAAGTCTGCCTCGTTGCCTTCCCTCAACAGATTTTTGGACGATAGTTGTCCTTTATTACTCTGCCAGTTTGTGAATTGCTGTGGCCCTGAGCTCCATTTTCCAACTCGTTTTTTGTGAGCTGTACGCAAGTCCAAAATTTTGGTTCAGGACCTATACTGGTTCCCGGTGGGTGGCTGAGACTCTGGTTAATTCTTCTTCCTGCCGGGAAATAAGAGTGACATGTGCCCGTCCAAATGCCTAACAGTAACTCTCTCATTGGTTCTCCCTCTTCCCTTCCATCCTCTGCCAAATTGGCAACCTGTGCGAACCAGGAGGTTAAAGGGGCTGTCTCTCCAAGTTGGGAGATTGATAGTAAAGCAGTTGGAAAGTCAAACCGGAGCACCAGGAGAGGGACTACTCGTTGAGTTTTAGAAACCTTTTGTATTCACAGTGTGTCCATTCTCTAGGTTTCCCGTACATGTTATAGCTGTAGTAATATTCCCTTCAACCTGGAGAGTTGGGACCCAAGGAATGGGGGCCAAGCATTTTTGCTTTAAAGGGTCTGCATTTGCTCACCCAATCTCACCAATCCTCTCAGTCCCAAGTGTCCAGCCTTATGCCACATCCAGCTGTTATTGTAGATTGGGTTTTTCCAGGTTTCATCAGAGACCCTGAAGGAAATGGAAAGAATTTCCCTGTTTTTTGGTTTTGTTTTTGAAATTCCTTTTTATAGTGGGTTTGAGGTGATTCTCTCTGCCATGTTTATGCCAGTCTAGACACACTTGATTCCCTTACAGAGACATATCAATACATAGGTTTTAAGATTCTTACTAGTCAGATCTATTCCTCTGCGGGAAATATGGGGTTTTGAGTCCCTTTCACTGAGGAAGGTGTAGGTCTTGTCTATTGCACAGTTGGTTTTGGAAATGGTACCTGTGCTTATATCAAACTCTGGTTTTATGAATCACCCCACCTCTCCTTTCCCCTTAAGCAGGCATAAGAGTGTTTTATAAATGTGAGACTCTGGTCTCTTTCCTAACTCACTTCATGTGTAGCCATGTTTACAGGATCTTCATAAGTCATATCTTATGATAAGTTTCTTTTTCTGTGTGACTTATTTCACTTAGAATCATCGTACCTGAATCCACTCACTTTGCTGCTCCTGGTCTTAAGACATTGATTTCATGGTTGAGGGATATTCCATCGGACATAAATACCGCAGTTTTTTGAACCATTTTTATATTTCCTGGGATATTTAAGGTGTACCCAAGTTGAGGTTCTTGTAAGCAGTGCAGCCCTAAATTTGGGGGTGGCTCTGTCTTATTGATTTTCAGTTTTCCCAATGTATATTCCCTAGACTGGAAGTGCCCTTGGCTCTGTAGCTCTGTTGTTTACTTGTTTTAGGGAACGCAATGGACTCCTCCAGTGAGGCACTTGGCAATTTACATCCCGCGCATCAGCATAACAAGGCTCCCTGTTCTCCAGGGCCTGTCTTGCCTTTCTGGTTTTTACACATTTTGTTGATGTCCCTTTTGAGCGGTGGGAAGTGATACTTCTTTGTAGTGCAGATTTGCATTGCCCGCTTGCTTGTTTGGCCAAAAAGGGCGTATGCGTTTTCTCCTGAATATATTCAGGAGAAAACGCATACGCCCTTTTTGGCCAACTGCGTCATTGTCGAAGTTGTGCCCCTCTTCCTGTGCTTTCAAGGCGATTCCAACGTACCTCTTGAAATCTGTTTCCTGCTATTCTGCCTGGCTTTCAAGTCTGCCTCGTTGCCTTCCCTCAACAGATTTTTGGACGATAGTTGTCCTTTATTACTCTGCCAGTTTGTGAATTGCTGTGGCCCTGAGCTCCATTTTCCAACTCGTTTTTTGTGAGCTGTACGCAAGTCCAAAATTTTGGTTCAGGACCTATACTGGTTCCCGGTGGGTGGCTGAGACTCTGGTTAATTCTTCTTCCTGCCAGGAAATTAGAGTGACATGTGCCCGTCCAAATGCCTAACAGCTACTCTCTCATTGGTTCTCCCTCTTCCCTTCCATCCTCTGCCAAATTGGCAACCTGTGCGAACCAGGAGGTTAAAGGGGCTGTCTCTCCAAGTTGGGAGATTGATAGTAAAGCAGTTGGAAAGTCAAACCGGAGCACCAGGAGAGGGACTACTCGTTGAGTTTTAGAAACCTTTTGTATTCACAGTGTGTCCATTCTCTAGGTTTCCCGTACATGTTATAGCTGAAGTAATATTCCCTTCAACCTGGAGACTTGGGACCCATGGAATGGGGGCCATGCATTTTCGCTTTAAAGGGTCTGCATTTGCTCACCCAATCTCACCAATCCTCTCAGTCCCAAGTGTCCAGCCTTATGCCACATCCAGCTGTCATTGTAGACAGGGTTTTTCCAGGTTTCATCAGAGACCCTGAAGGAAATGGAAAGAATTTCCCTGTTTTTTGGTTTTGTTTTTGAAATACCTTTTTAGAGTGGGTTTGAGCTGATTCTCTCTGCCATGTTTATGCCAGTCTAGACACACTTGATTCCCTTACAGAGACATATCAATACATAGGTTTTAAGATTCTTACTAGTCAGATCTATTCCTCTGCGGGAAATATGGGGTTTTGAGTCCCTTTCACTGAGGAAGGTGTAGGTCTTGTCTATTCCACAGTTGGTTTTGGAAATGGTACCTGTGCTTATATCAAACTCTGGTTTTATGCATCACCCCACCTCTCCTTTCCCCGTAAGCAGGCATAAGAGTGTTTTCTAAATGTGAGACTCTGGTCTCTTTCCTAACTCAGTTCATGTGTAGCCATGTTTACAGGATCTTCATAAGTCATATCTTATGATAAGTTTCTTTTTCTGTGTGACTTATTTCACTTAGAATCATCGTACCTGAATCCACTCACTTTGCTGCTCCTGGTCTTATGACATTGATTTCATGGCTGAGGGATATTCCATCGGACATAAATACCACAGTTTTTTGAAACATTTTTATATTTCCTGGGATATTTAAGGTGTACCCAAGTTGAGGTTCTTGTAAGCAGTGCAGCCCTAAATTTGGGGGTGGCTCTGTCTTATTGATTTTCAGTTTTCCCAATGTATATTCCCTAGACTGGAAGTGCCCTTGGCTCTGTAGCTCTGTTGTTTACTTGTTTTAGGGAACGCAATGCACTCCTCCAGGGAGGCAGCTGACAATTTACATCCCGCCCATCAGCATAACAAGGCTCCCTGTTCTCCAGGGCCTGTCTTGCCTTTCTGGTTTTTACACATTTTGTGGATGTCCCTTTTGACCGGTGGGAAGTGATACTTCTTTGTAGTGCAGATTTGCATTGCCCGCTTGCTTGTTTGGCCAAAAAGGGCGTATGCGTTTTCTCCTGAATATATTCAGGAGAAAACGCATACGCCCTTTTTGGCCAACTGCGTCATTGTCGAAGTTGTGCCCCTCTTCCTGTGCTTTCAAGGCGATTCCAACGTACCTCTTGAAATCTGTTTCCTGCTATTCTGCCTGGCTTTCAAGTCTGCCTCGTTGCCTTCCCTCAACAGATTTTTGGACGATAGTTGTCCTTTATTACTCTGCCAGTTTGTGAATTGCTGTGGCCCTGAGTTCCATTTTCCAACTCGTTTTTTGTGAGCTGTACGCAAGTCCAAAATTTTGGTTCAGGACCTATACTGGTTCCTGGTGGGTGGCTGAGACTCTGGTTAATTATTCTTCCTGCCGGGAAATTAGAGTGACATGTGCCCGTCCAAATGGCTAACAGCTACTCTCTCATTGGTTCTCCCTCTTCCCTTCCATCCTCTGCCAAATTGGCAACCTGTGCGAACCAGGAGGTTAAAGGGGCTGTCTCTCCAAGTTGGGAGATTGATAGTAAAGCAGTTGGAAAGTCAAACCGGAGCACCAGGAGAGGGACTACTCGTTGAGTTTTAGAAACCTTTTGTATTCACAGTGTGTCCATTCTCTAGGTTTCCCGTACATGTTATAGCTGTAGTAATATTCCCTTCAACCTGGAGAGTTGGGACCCATGGAATGGGGGCCATGCATTTTTGCTTTAAAGGGTCTGCATTTGCTCACCCAATCTCACCAATCCTCTCAGTCCCAAGTGTCCAGCCTTATGCCACATCCAGCTGTCATTGTAGACAGGGTTTTTCCAGGTTTCATCAGAGACCCTGAAGGAAATGTAAAGAATTTCCCTGTTTTTTGGTTTTGTTTTTGAAATTCCTTTTTATAGTGGGTTTGAGCTGATTCTCTCTGCCATGTTTATGCCAGTCTAGACACACTTGATTCCCTTACAGAGACATATCAATACATAGGTTTTAAGATTCTTACTAGTCAGATCTATTCCTCTGCGGGAAATATGGGGTTTTGAGTCCCTTTCACTGAGGAAGGTGTAGGTCTTGTCTATTCCACAGTTGGTTTTGGAAATGGTACCTGTGCTTATATCAAACTCTGGTTTTATGCATCACCCCACCTCTCCTTTCCCCTAAAGAAGGCATAAGAGTGTTTTCTAAATGTGAGACTCTGGTCTCTTTCCTAACTCAGTTCATGTGTAGCCATGTTTACAGGATCTTCATAAGTCATATCTTATGATAAGTTTCTTTTTCTGTGTGACTTATTTCACTTAGAATCATCGTACCTGAATCCACTCACTTTGCTGCTCCTGGTCTTATGACATTGTTTTCATGGCTGAGGGATATTCCATCGGACATAAATACCACAGATTTTTGAACCATTTTTATATTTCCTGGGATATTTAAGGTGTACCCAAGTTGAGGTTCTTGTAAGCAGTGCAGCCCTAAATTTGGGGGTGGCTCTGTCTTATTGATTTTCAGTTTTCCCAATGTATATTCCCTAGACTGGAAGTGCCCTTGGCTCTGTAGCTCTGTTGTTTACTTGTTTTAGGGAACGCAATGCACTCCTCCAGGGAGGCCGTTGGCAATTTACATCCCGGCCATCAGCATAACAAGGCTCCCTGTTCTCCAGGGCCAGTCTTGCCTTTCTGTTTTTTACACATTTTGTGGATGTCCCTTTTGACCGGTGGGAAGGGATCCTTCTTTGTAGTGCAGATTTGCATTGCCCGCTTGCTTGTTTGGCCAAAAAGTGCGTATGAGTTTTCTCCTGAATATATTCAGGAGAAAATGCATACGCCCTTTTTGGCCAACTGCGTCATTGTCGAAGTTGTGCCCCTCTTCCTGTGCTTTCAAGGCGATTCCAACGTACCTCTTGAAATCTGTTTCCTGCTATTCTGCCTGGCTTTCAAGTCTGCCTCGTTGCCTTCCCTCAACAGATTTTTGGACGATAGTTGTCCTTTATTACTCTGCCAGTTTGTGAATTGCTGTGGCCCTGAGCTCCATTTTCCAACTCGTTTTTTGTGAGCTGTACGCAAGTCCAAAATTTTGGTTCAGGACCTATACTGGTTCCCGGGGTGTGTCTGAGACTCTGGTTAATTCTTCTTCCTGCCGGGAAATTAGAGTGACATGTGCCCGTCCAAATGCCTAACAATAACTCTCTCATGGGTTCTCCCTCTTCCCTTCCATCCTCTGCCAAATTGGCAACCTGTGCGAACCAGGAGGTTAAAAGGGCTGTCTCTCCAAGTTGGGAGATTGATAGTAAAGCAGTTGGAAAGTCAAGCCAGACCTCCAGGAGAGGGACTACTCGTTGAGTTTTAGAAACCTTTTGTATTCACAGTGTATCCATTCTCTAGGTTTCCCGTACATGTTATAGCTGTAGTAATATTCCCTTCAACCTGGAGAGTTGGGACCCAAGGAATGGGGGCCATGCATTTTTGCTTTAAAAGGTCTGCATTTGCTCACCCAATCTCACCAATCCTCTCAGTCCCAAGTGTCCAGCCTTATGCCACATCCAGCTGTCATTGTAGACAGGGTTTTTCCAGGTTTCATCAGAGACCGTGAAGGAAATGTAAAGAATTTCCCTGTTTTTTGGTTTTGTTTTTGAAATTCCTTTTTAGAGTGGGTTTGAGCTGATTCTCTCTGCCATGTTTATGCCAGTCTAGACACACTTGATTCCCTTACAGAGACATATCAATACATAGGTTTTAAGATTCTTCCTAGTCAGATCTATTCCTCTGTGGGAATTATGGGGTTTTGAGTCCCTTTCACTGAGGAAGGTGTAGGTCTTGTCTATACCACAGTTGGTTTTGGAAATGGTACCTGTGCTTATATCAAACTCTGGTTTTATGCATCACCCCACCTCTCCTTTCCCCTTAAGCAGGCATAAGAGTGTTTTCTAAATGTGAGACTCTTGTCTCTTTCCTAACTCAGTTCATGTGTAGCCATGTTTACAGGATCTTCATAAGTCATATCTTATGATAAGTTTCTTTTTCTGTGTGACTTATTTCACTTAGAATCATCGTACCTGAATCCACTCACTTTGCTGCTCCTGGTCTTATGACATTGATTTCATGGCTGAGGGATATTCCATCGGACATAAATACCACAGTTTTTTGAACCATTTTTATATTTCCTGGGATATTTAAGGTGTACCCAAGTTGAGGTTCTTGTAAGCAGTGCAGCCCTAAATTTGGGGGTGGCTCTGTCTTATTGATTTTCAGTTTTCCCAATGTATATACCCTAGACTGGAAGTGCCCTTGGCTCTGTAGCTCTGTTGTTTACTTGTTTTAGGGAACGCAATGGACTCCTCCAGTGAGGCACTTGGCAATTTACATCCCGCCCATCAGCATAACAAGGCTCCCTGTTCTCCAGGGCCTGTCTTGCCTTTCTGGTTTTTACACATTTTGTGGATGTCCCTTTTGACCGGTGGGAAGTGATACTTCTTTGTAGTGCAGATTTGCATTGCCCGCTTGCTTGTTTGGCCAAAAAGGGCGTATGCGTTTTCTCCTGAATATATTCAGGAGAAAACGCATACGCCCTTTTTGGCCAACTGCGTCACTGTCGAAGTTGTGCCCCTCTTCCTGTGCTTTAAAGGCGATTCCAACGTACCTCTTGAAATCTGTTTCCTGCTATTCTGCCTGGCTTTCAAGTCTGCCTCGTTGCCTTCCCTCAACAGATTTTTCGACGATAGTTGTCCTTTATTACTCTGCCAGTTTGTGAATTGCTGTGGCCCTGAGCTCCATTTTCCAACTCGTTTTTTGTGAGCTGTACACAAGTCCAAAATTTTGGTTCAGGACCTATACTGGTTCCCTGTGGGTGGCTGAGACTCTGGTTAATTCTTCTTCCTGCCGGGAAATTAGAGTGACATGTGCCCGTCCAAATGCCGAACAGCTACTCTCTCATTGGTTCTCCCTCTTTCCTTCCATCCTCTGCCAAATTGGCAACCTGTGCGAACCAGGAGGTTAAAGGGGCTGTCTCTCCAAGTTGGGAGATTGATAGTAAAGCAGTTGGAAAGTCAAACCGGAGCACCAGGAGAGGGACTACTCGTTGAGTTTTAGAAACCTTTTGTATTCACAGTGTGTCCATTCTCTAGGTTTCCCGTACATGTTATAGCTGTAGTAATATTCCCTTCAACCTGGAGAGTTGGGACCCATGGAATGGGGGCCATGCATTTTTGCTTTAAAGGGTCTGCATTTGCTCACCCAATCTCACCAATCCTCTCAGTCCCAAGTGTCCAGCCTTATGCCACATCCAGCTGTCATTGTAGACAGGGTTTTTCCAGGTTTCATCAGAGACCCTGAAGGAAATGTAAAGAATTTCCCTGTTTTTTGGTTTTGTTTTTGAAATTCCTTTTTATAGTGGGTTTGAGCTGATTCTCTCTGCCATGTTTATGCCAGTCTAGACACACTTGATTCCCTTACAGAGACATATCAATACATAGGTTTTAAGATTCTTACTAGTCAGATCTATTCCTCTGCGGGAAATATGGGGTTTTGAGTCTCTTTCACTGAGGAAGGTGTAGGTCTTGTCTATTCCACAATTGGTTTTGGAAATGGTACCTGTGCTTACATCAAACTCTGGTTTTATGCATCACCCCACCTCTCCTTTCCCCTTAAGCAGGCATAAGAGTGTTTTCTAAATGTGAGACTCTGTTCTCTTTCCTAACTCAGTTCATGTGTAGCCATGTTTACAGGATCTTCATAAGTCATATCTTATGATAAGTTTCTTTTTCTGTGTGACTTATTTCACTTAGAATTATCGTACCTGAATCCACTCACTTTGCTGCTCCTAGTCTTATGACATTGATTTCATGGCTGAGGGATATTCCATCGGACATAAATACCACAGTTTTTTGAACCATTTTTATATTTCCTGGGATATTTAAGGTGTACCCAAGTTGAGGTTCTTGTAAGCAGTGCAGCCCTAAATTTGGGGGTGGCTCTGTCTTATTGATTTTCAGTTTTCCCAATGTATATTCCCTAGACTGGAAGTGCCCTTGGCTCTGTAGCTCTGTTGTTTACTTGTTTTAGGGAACGCAATGCACTCCTCCAGTGAGGCAGTTGGCAATTTACATCCCGCCCATCAGCATAACAAGGCTCCCTGTTCTCCAGGGCCTGTCTTGCCTTTCTGGTTTTTACACATTTTGTGGATGTCCCTTTTGAGCGGTGGGAAGGGATACTTCTTTGTAGTGCAGATTTGCATTGCCCGCTTGCTTGTTTGGCCAAAAAGGGCGTATGCCTTTTCTCCTGAATATATTCAGGAGAAAACGCATACGCCCTTTTTGGCCAACTGCGTCACTGTCGAAGTTGTGCCCCTCTTCCTGTGCTTTAAAGGCGATTCCAACGTACCTCTTGAAATCTGTTTCCTGCTATTCTGCCTGGCTTTCAAGTCTGCCTCGTTGCCTTCCCTCAACAGATTATTGGACGATAGTTGTCCTTTATTACTCTGCCAGTTT